>NC_054704.1:18267308-18512308 GCF_016097555.1 Gigantopelta aegis
TCTCTAAGACTATAATTCAAAATTACCAAAACAACCGATGATTAATAAATCAATGTGCTCTAGTGGTGTCATTAAAGCACACTTTAAAACAAACTTTTAAATTCTTTTAATATAGGGGCAGGATTTAGCTCAGTCGGTTGAGTGCTCGCTTGGGGTGCTTGTGTCACAGGATTGAACCACCTTTTTTCCTGTCCGTGCGAAAGTGCATATGAAAGATCCGTTGCTGCGTTAGGAAAAATTTAGCGGGTTTCCTCTTGATGACTACGTGTCAGAATTACCAAATGTTTGACATCCAATAGTCGATTATTAATTAATCAATGTGCTCCAGTGGTGTCGTTAAACAAAAACAAACTTTAACTTTTAAAATATCTAGCTGGACATGACCTACTTCTATATGTGTCTGTGTTAAGTTTAGAGAAAACTGTATATTGACTAATATAATAAATAAATAAACAAATAAAATAAACCTTGCTTTGATAACGAACATTTTCACGTTGATGGTTATTCCTTTGCACCATAATAATAATACATCAGCTGTTAGTAAATGGATCTGATTTTCCAATCAGTTATATAGATTTAGACTTCAACGATACTAAATTATGTACAAGTAGTCGCGATTAACCGTGGGTTGTCTCAGATAATAGTGACGTTAAACGAATGCTCGCGCAAGGCTTTTAGTCTGGTATGCATATTATATTCAACGATACGACACAAATGACACATCGTATAGCTCCAGTGGATAATTCAATATTTACCGTATAGGCTTATAGAACCTACACATTATTTTAAATGATTGTGGGTTTTTTTTAGGCAAATCACTTCTGGGTGGAGGCAGGAGAAGGGGCGGATCCAGAATTGTGTAATAGGGGTGATCACAAAGTTCTAAAAAGAGCAGTGTGAATGTATCGATCTTGAAATATAGATGTTTTCGGGGCAATTTAGTGGTGCAGATTGTGGATGACGAATTATAAAAAAAAGTAATTTAAAATGGAACTTCAAACGGGCGGGGTTGGCTGGAGGTCGCAAGACTCCTGTTACCCCCACCTCGGATCCGCCAATTGGGAGACATCGTGTTATTATTATTATTATTATTATTATTTGTTTATGCCTAATGTGTCTGCTTCAAGTTTTTGTCTAAGATGCATGCATACTTTGTTAAATAAAAGTTATGTGTGGTAGGTATGCTAAACATTGTGCCTCTCATCCTTCCCATATGATGAATTCTGAAACAACCATAAACTATGTTTACTTCTTTTTCGCAAAATCCCTCACTCTTCGTGGTTTCACTGGTTCACACAATTGTTCGACTGACAACCCCGATGAAGCGGCGAATACAAATAACACGTAGTAGTATGTGATCTCTAGACAACGAACTTTGTACAGCGAACCCGAGACAATGCATCCATCGATTGATCCGTTCACCCGTCAGTCCATCGATCTGACTCTTTATAAAGACCTATCCGGAAGTCAAGTTACTGTTTAGTCACAATCTGTCATGCAATCAGACAAAACCAATTATCTGACTTTATTCATCTTCTGGCAGATACAGATGACACCGCCACCCAGATTAATCAGATAATACCGGCCTCGGTGGCGTCGTGGTTAGGCCATCGGTCAACAGGCTGGTAGGTATTGGGTTCGGATCCCAGTCGAGACATGGGATTTTTAATCCAAATACCGATTCCAAACCCTGAGTGAGTGATCCGCAAGGCTCAATGGGTAGGTGTAAACCACTTGCACCGACCAGTGATCCATAACTGGTTCAACAAAGGCCATGGTTTGTGCTATCCTGCCTGTGAAAAGCGCAAATAAAAGATCCCTTACTGCTAATCGGAAAGAGTAGCCCATGAAGTGGCGACAGCGGGTTTCCTCTCAAAATCTGTGTGGTCCTTAACCATATATTATGTCTGACACCATATAACCGTAAATAAAATGTGTTGAGTGCGTCGTTAAATAAAACGTTTCTTTCTTTAATCATATAAAAACTGGACATATATATTTTTTTGTGCCTTTTGTATTTAATCTTGCAAGCATTTTAGATAACAAGAAACTCTAATATTAATGTAAGATGTTTTGGATTTGGTAAAATCATTTTTGTTTTAAATATACAGAAAATACGATTTCATAAACTCAAGAATTCTCCTTGGCATCCAGTTTTTGTTGGGTTCGAGTTTTACCCTTCCCGTGTCCCTGTTTATGACATTGCTGTATCTACTACCGATCCATTCAGCATTTTTTGTCATATAGTCTTAGATCCAAGTCCATTTCCTATGATATACTAGCAGGGATGCACTGGCAATATCTACATCAACCGGTGTTCCTAGATAATCACCCCTCTATGACTATAAAGACAAGAGGATGGATCCTCGTTGGGGGGATTGACATCAAAACTGGAATATACCTAAAAGCATGAATTATCATTTCAGATGGACAGTGTAAACCTTATATGTTTACTGTTGTTTGCCTGCGAGACATTACGATGATCAAAACAAACAGAAAGTTTGCATATAAACACACGACTCTTCACCTAGAACCATTGCCGTAATATGTTACTTTTGTTTGATGCCTAGATTACCCCTACCTGATATACTACAGTCCAACCCATCATTCTATTAAAATTCTATTAATTTCAGTTTGGTTTGACGTATTTAATCTTGCAAGCATTTAGATAATAAGAAACCCTAATATTAATGTATGATCTTTTGGATTTGGAAGAAAAGTAAAAGTGTTTTGGAAATAACAAAGAAATACAATTTGTGTGTACAAGTTACAAATCAATCGGCTCGGTAATAAATAACTTGTAGTAAATTACAGAGTATGAAAAAATACGATCCCTGTGGGACGGACTATAGTGTAGCTAACCTTTCAAAATAGTTTGATTCTGTATTTTGTGCTTTCTGACTTATTAAATGTTTTCTAATAATACTGTTTAAAGAAATAAAACTGTACTCTGGTGCTATATTAACAGTTTACTATCTATATTTAATCTTCAGGTATGGCACTAGCAGTATAGCTGGCGACACGGTTTCAATCGAAAAGGATAACTGTCGTCATGTCCGGTGATCCCAGAGATGACGAGAAGCGCCTGATCCAGGGCGACGACCAGAAGCAGGCGGCGGAAGAACGTCACCAGACGAGACGCAAGAGCAGCAGCGCCAGTAGCAGACGACACAGCAAAGGACGCATCGCCCAGGAAACCGAGAAGCCACACGAGAAGCGAAAGCGCAGCTGCCCGGACTACTTCGGCGTCAAGTCGTACCTGCACAACTTCTACGACGCGTCGGTGTACAAAGACCCGCTCATCTACGAGGATGACGACGACCTCAGGTACCTGCTGCACGCGAACCCCAGGAGACGACGCTGTCCGCCTATCTGGTGGAAGATCTTCTTGTGGGTCGGCGTCAACTTGCTGCTGTTCGGAGTGATCGGCATTCTGGTCGGCTACCTGGTCCCGCCGAAACACGCCTTCGAGCAGGTGGACCAGGTGCACGCGTTCGTGGACAGGAGCGCCGAGGCGTTCAACACGACTCTCAACATGTGCAAGCTGATCGGGCTGATCCTGTTCTGCGTGGGCGGCCTCACCCTGGCCATGTCGCTGCTCTTCCCTAGCTTCCTGAGCCACTACTGCGAGGAGGACCCACGAGACGAGAGCATCAAGGTGCCGCTGAGGAGCGACGAGAAACCGCCGCTGAGTCCTATCGAGATGACCATCCCAGCCTCCAGCAAGGTGAGGAACGTCCAGCCGGCCAGGAAGCACCCCCAGGCCATGATGACCGAGCAGGGCACGGTGCCCGTAAGGACGCACTAGACGTAAAACTGGAGGCAAATGCAGCTCAACAGTTTTTGTTTTTGCTAGGAACATGGAGACAAAGGTGGATGGTCTATGTCCTCTGGAACACAGGTGGATTGTCTATGTCATTTAGGACACGGATGGATTTATATGTCCTCTGAGACACAGGTGGATTGTCTATGTCCTCTGGGACACAGACAGATTGTCTATGTCGTCTGAGACACAGATGGAATGTCTATGTCCTCTGGGACACCGATGGATTGTCTATGTCCTCTGGGACACAGGTGGATTGTCTATGTTCTCTGGAACACAGGTGAGGTGGCTTGTCTATGTCCTCTGGGACACAGGTGGATTGTCTATGTCATATGGGACACAGATAGAATGTCTATGTCCTCTGGGACACAGATGGAAAGTCTGTGTCCTTTCGAGAGCTCTAGCCTATCACAGGTAAACGAGTACTTGTTTGTTGTGGACTATTTTGTGCGTGCTAGTGCTATAACTTAATTTGTGTTTGTCGATATATCAGAAGTCGGTGAGATGTTTTGCCTCATCCACAAGCCTTGGCATGAATATTAAAATATAAAATTTTACAAATAACATTTAGCTGTAAAGAAGAAACTTTCGAATGTTTAAAGGCAGGGTCACACGAGAGGTGAAATAATAAATATCCTAATCAAATTATTGCTTGGAAACATACAACTAATTTGTGTGGAAGTAGTTTATTCAAGCAATTCCACAGTCGCCATATCCCATAATTGGATATTGGTATTGATATAATTGAATTATGACTACGTAGACATACATCAGAAAATATATACATGTGTACTCGTATTCGATCAGTTTTAGCTAAGATCAAGTTATTTAAAATGTTTGCGAAACGGTTTATTGTAATGATTGTTAGCTGAAGTGAAACACGCGAAAAGAATACATTTAAAAGCACTTAATCAATGCGAATCTGTCTTTAGTAATGTCATACGGCCCGTGCAACCATGTGACCTGTGCGACCTTGTGACCTGTGCGACCTTGCCTTTAAACACTTTTGTTTTCCTAAATGCTAAGTGTCGACGAATGTGTGAATGGATGCTTTATCAACATATCGTGTTAAGTTTTGATGACTTATCAGTGTCACCTAATTAAACAATAATATAACTCCCTAACAAAATTGACATTTCCCATACATAGTGCGAAATGCTGGAAGTTTAAATTTTATTTTAAAAAATAATTTACTTTTTCTTTGCACAAGTCCAGCTGTACCAGACAAACACTGATCGCATATTTTGATTGGTTGTTTGGAACGAGAAACAATTTCTACTGAGAGGGATCGACCCTGCTATCCTGCTCTACGTCAATCTGATATAAATCCAGCTACAAATGCCATTAACTTACGAGATTTTTTATCAAGTGGTATGGGTATCAAAACACATCTATATTAGACCTTAAACTCGAAGGAACCCCAAGTAAGATATTTTAAATGTTTAGCTTCAAAACTTGTTATTATTGTCACTTGGGGCCTTTTTGGGCCCTTAAATGGAATTACCAGATGAAAAACAAAGATATTATATTTTGAACCCACCCTCGCTAAAAACTTCTTTTCGTATTTTTCGTCAGTCGGTATGAATGTGTAACCAAATAAATGATACATTGTGGATAACAATCAGCAGTATGTCAGATATATATATCATCATATTGGTGCTGTAAACTTGTTTTTCTTTTATTTGTAGTAGACTAACATCGTGTCTTTTTATGATCAACAGTAATTGCTTCTTCCACTGTCCTCATAACTATAATGTTCAAGTGTAGTACAGGACATTACACACGTTTATAGTAAAATATTCCTTTTCAAGGGGATAGGACAGAACCTACTGTTTTAACCAGTGTTAACTGGTTTGGAAATGAAAGAAAATGCAGAATTTGCATTATGATTAATACGTTAAGACAGTATGTATTATATATATATATATATATAATGCTTTGTAAATTATTTTCAAAAGCAACAACAAAAACAAAAACAAATAAAAACAACATAGCAGCTATATAAAATGTAAAAATGGTTGTGAATTAAAATAATTGTTTCGCCTGTATTGTGTATATTGTTAAACAGTAGGTTTATTGTATTTGTGACATATATTTACCAATTCAAATGTCGGTGTTTTAAAACAATTAAATATAATTGTTAAATGTCCTTGTTCCTCTTGCAACAATGTACGGTACATCTGCTGCTTGAAGCGTCCATCTCTTGTGCTTACTCTGTTCAAGGGACTGTCATGAGAGTGTGGTATTGTAAAATGTTTTTGACTAATAACATTTTGTTCGTGTTTATAAAAACAATATATATTAGGAAATACAATGACGTTAGACCAAGAGCAAACACTACGACGACCAGAAACACTCTTCGTATACAGCCACTAATATTTTATTTAGAAAACTATATATTTAATATATAATACTAGTGGTTAAACAGTCTCTGTTGGTCAGGATAGTCCCTTTAAATTGTTAAAATGTTTGGTGAAGAAACAAAATTTTAGGGAAAAGAACAAAAATCCTCTACCCCCCCCCCCAACCCCCCCAAAAATATATATACAACAACCACTTCCCAACCCCCCCCCCAAACAAAACAGACATCCCCCTACCAAACAACAATAACAACAACAACAGCAGCAACAGCAGCAGCAACAACAACATAATGCCTCTGATAAAAAAAAACCCAACCCAAGACCGAACTATGTTGTAAGAGGATCAAATAATGGTGATTTAACGAGGTCTCGATTACGCTAGACCTACGTCACAGTACCGGTATTTAGCAATTGTAATCATAAAATAACATTAATAGAACATTTATCAATTCACCGAGTTTTTTGCTCAAAGTCTGCATATAAATAATAATAATAATAATAATAATAATAATAATAAGAAGAAGAAGAAGAATAAGAATATAGTAAACATATAATGGTAAAAATATTAATAAATCAATGTTATATCGTTGTCCTGTGATACTTTGTAATTTATGCTTCAAATCTATTGCATTATATGGGGGTTTTAAATTATTATCCTTGTTAATAGTATCCACTTTGGTTTTTTTTTTTAAAGTCTGTATTCTTATTAATAACACTAGAAAATGTGAATAGTCGACAGAAACTATGACACAGATTGGTTCTGAAAAGGATTATTACTAAATAGGTACTTCACTTTTAACATATTTACTATTTCTTGTCTTTTGTGCTTTTGTTTTTCAACTGTTGTTACTTATTGTTAGATTGTTTTGCAGGCGGGGATTTTGGGTTGAGGTTAGCTCGAGTACTCTGAGAGTAAGCGAGCTAGACGGACGTTTGGACAGTTAGAAAGCGTGATGACTGTCCAAACGTCCGTCAAGCTCTGTTACCGTCAGAATACTCATGCTATGTTGAATTAAGCTCATCCAAAACCAACAAGTAATTTTATATTTTGTCATTTTTTTTTTTTTTTTAGATACCATCCTCCCCCCACCCCTCGCCAAAAAAACCCTACAAATTAAAAATGAACCACAATAAATAATAAATTGTGCTTATTTTTACCATTTCGATGGTGTTCCAAAGGGCGAAGAAAGAAACTAAAATAGCTCATAATAGGCAACATGGTGTTTATCCCATGGCTCATTTATTGCATGGCAACACTACATAAACCAAAGTAAAGTTAAATCGTGGCTCAGCTGTTGATCTTCATCACACTGATTCTCTTGTTAAAAAGACAGTCTCAAATTTGTATAATGACCAAACATATTTATTTAATATGTCCACACTAAAAATTACAACCAAAAAAAAAAAATCCATTTTAAAAACAGTATTTATAAATTGATATTATTTGAAAATCGAATACGGGTAACCAACAAGTTGACGACTGATGTCACAATGTGAATTTGAAAGAATTGGCTGCCTTTTTCATGGATAGGCCTACGTTATAAAGATTTTCTATGTATTCTATGTTTTTAGCCATGAATATTTCAGGAAATCATTATTTAAGCAGAGTTTATTATAATTTTGATATTTAAAAGCTAATTATAAAAAAGGTATTATACGGGATCTGTTAATTTCTAGTTTTTGTAGAAAAAGCGAAATATGGCTCTTGCAACTGAGAATGCGCCTTTAACACAAGGCAGTGTATAATTAAAAAATACAAATAAATAAGACCTCCCCTATTTTAAATATACATAATACTGTTTTACAAATTGTAACATAGATAAATAATAATTATTATTTTAGTGAAATATTGTTGAATGTTTTTATTATTTGTTTTAGATGACATATTTTCAGGACCAGGTTGTGTATGGAAACTTATTGTTGTTTGTGTTTATTAGATTTTCCTCATTGTCAAAAATATCGCCCGAGAAAGAATAATACAATGGACTCGCAGATTGCGCTATGGCAGTGGAGATGGAGAAAAAGACAATAAAGACTGAGCACTATTTTTTCGCGTTTCGTTAAGTTTTTGTGTAGGGTTATTTCCCCTGATTAATGAATCCACCCTCGGTAGCACAGTGGTTAAGCTGTTAGGTATAGTGTTCGCAGCACGGTACCAGCTCGAACCAAGAGTGAGTTCTTAAGGGCTCTTCTGTCTCACTGACCACTAACAGCTAACCCACTGTCCTGGATAAACAACCCAGATAGCTGAGGTGTGTGCCCAAGACAGCGTGCTTGAACCTTAATTGGATATAAGCACGTTCATAAGTTGAAATGAAATGAAAATCTTTCACCGGCTTCGGTGGTGTCGTGGTTAAGCCAGTTCCCACCCAGAGCGAGTTTTAACGACTCAATGGGTAGGTGTAAGACCACTACACCCTCTTCTCTCTCACTGACCACTAACGACTAACCCGCTGTCCTGGACAGACAGCCCAGGTAGCTGAGGTGTATGGCCAGGACAACGTGCTTGAACCTTTATTGGATATAAGCACGAAAATAATTTAAAAGAAAGAAAATCATTACTGCATATCACATAGCTAACTCAAACTACTACTAATAAAATATTTACGATTATCAAGCGAATGCCCTTAGGATATGAGGTTCGGTGTGTGTGTGTGTGTGTGTGTGTGTGTGTGTGTGTGTGTGTGTGGGAGGGGGGTACATGGCCTACATAATTAAACTATATAGCCGACAGTGAGGTCGAACATAACCCGATGTAGAGAGGTCAAATTGTTTTAATCGCGAAAATCACAGAAAACCCTATTTTAAGATACACCCTACGGACATGTAGATGTTTAAACACTTTAAAAAAGAGTTTGTTTTCTTTAACGACATCACTAGAGCACATTGATTAATTAATCATCGGCTATTAGATGTGAAACATTTGGTAACTCTGACATAGTCTTAGAAAGGAATCCCGCTACATTTTTCCATTAGTAGCAAGGGATCTTTTATATGCACCATCCCACAGACAGGTTGGCACATACCACGGCCTTTGACAAGTTGTGGTGCACTAATTGGAATGAGAAAAACCCCCTATCAAACCCTTTGAAATTCAGAGACTGCGGAATAGAGAGAGGACTAATCCAAGAGGCGGTTACAGGGTTTTCATGGGAGAGGGTACAATATTTCTTCGAGAAACACCCACTTGACCGTACGTGGGGATCTAGCTCAGTCGGCAGAGCGCTCGCTTGAGGTGCTTGTGTTGTCGGATCGAATCACCTCAGTGGACCCATTCTCGGACTGTTGTTTTAACGTCTCAACCAGTGCCCCACGACTAAAATATCAAAGGCCGTGGTATGTGCTGTCATGTCTGGGAAAATGTACATAAAAGATCCCTTTCTGCTTAGGGAAAAAAGTAACGTGTTTTCTTTAAGACTTGGTATCAAAATTTACCAAATGTGTGACATCCATTAACCGATGGCTAATAACTCAATGCGTTCTAGTTGTGTAGTTAAACAAAACAAACTTTAACTTTAAGATACTACATCTTCCACACTACAAAAAGGGGAAAGGCATTCTATTAATGCGCCCCGCCCAGTATCATTAAGGGACGTAGTGCAGTGGTGAAGCTCTCACTTGATGCGCTATTTCTCGTATATCAAAGGTCGTGGTATGTGCTATCCTGTCTGTAGGATGGCGCATATGAAAGATCCCTTGCTACTAATGGAAACGTGGCGGTTTCCTCTCTAAGACTATGTGTCAAAAATACCAAATGTTTGACATCCAATAGCCGACACACACACACGCACAGACTTGAACACACACACTTGAACACGTATGTATATTATAATTAAAACGAAATCAAAATAAAAACAAAAGAAATCAAGGAAACGCATTTAAGTTATTTATTAAAAATAATAATTTCAACATTATCAGTAAACTCAATTCAACAACACACTATATAATATGGACCAGGGGTGCACTAAACTGGCCGTGTTAACAACATTATAATTTATATACAAATCAGTGATAACAAAAACTGTACACGTGAAACCTAAATATTTCTATGTGAATGCATGATGAATCAATGCCTCTCTCTCTATATAATTTATGTGTGTTTAATTTACTAAATAAAAACCAATATTTTTTTTTAATAATAATAATAAAAACACCAAACAAACAAACAAAAACACCAAACTTCCCCCAAACACACCCCACCAAAAAGACCCCCCCCCCCCCCCCAACAAAAATAAATACATAATTTTTAAAAATCCCAAACAACTGTTCTATTACATAAATAGCCATATTTACAAATTTTATGTATCCAAGCGGCCTGGATAAACAGTACATTAATTTATATGGAAATACATTAACATAGATGAAATAATATCATTATCCTCTTCTAAAGAACAAAAATAATGATGAACTGCAATTCATGAATATTTATTTTAGTTAATAAAAAAAGAAGAATTAGGACGGGGCGAGTGGATATGTGTGTGTGTGTGTGTGTGTGTGTGTGTGTGTGTGTGTGTGTGTGTGTGTGTGATGACAAAGGAAGAAATATATGGGGATTTCCCCACAAGGTTGTACAATTAATTTAAAAGTAATAACAAAAAAGAAAACAAATTAACATTACATTTGTACGACATTTCATTTGCTTATAAACTGGTCTTCTTGTATAGGTATCAGAATAAGTTTAGGTATAAAAAATAAAAAAAGTGTTTTATTTAACGACGCACTCAACACATTTTATTTACGGTTATATGGCGTCAGACATATGGTTAAGGACCACACAGATTTTGAGAGGAAACCCGCTGTCGCCACTACATGGGGCTACTCTTCCGATTAGCAGCAAGGGATCTTTTATTTGCGCTTCCCACAGGCAGGATAGCACAAACCATGGCCTTTGTTGAACCAGTTATGGATCACTGGTCGGTGCAAGTGGTTTACACCTACCCATTGAACCTTGCGGAGCACTCACTCATGGTTTGAAGTCGGTATCTGGATTAAAAATCCCATGCCTCGACTGGGATCCGAACCCAGTACCTGCCAGCCTGTAGACCGATGGCCTGCCACGACGCCACCGAGGCCGGTAAGTTTAGGTATAAGTATGTACAGCCAAGCCTGTGATAAAGTTAAATAAAGAGTCCTCAGTACAGGATTTTATACACAGAGTGGCATCTTGAAATGTTCTTTATATACAGGTGTTTCATATGCAAGGTGTCATTTTTAGCTGTTTAATATGCATATATATATATATATATATATATATAGTTATCCTGTAATTATATATTGGCAAGATATGATGACTAGATTTTTTGTTACTGTAAAAACAAAAGGTTTTTGGAACGGAACTACTTTTGCCTAGTTATGATCAGCAAATGAATGTTGACCTTTAATCCTATATAAATACAAGATATGAAACAATATGTTTAAAATGAATAAGAACTGTTTAGTTGTGGTGTAAAGATACTCTTGGCGACAAGGTTATAGGCAACAAGACAATCAATAAGCGTGGTCCTACTTTCTCTGTAAAATTAATTATAAAGTTGTAAACTAAAACGGTTCATTATCATTTATTGTTCGTATTATGAAGGATTGCCATTTTATCCTTCCCAGGATAAAGCCGATATCTTAAGACAGTATTGAGTAAACAGTTATTCTCTTTATATAAATATTCTGTAATTGTAACAATATAAAGATATTGCACAGTTCTGTCAATTGCAAGAAACACACGTCACCAAGAAGTTTACGACACAAACGGCACGCATGTTTATACATATAGCTTTAAAATGTCCTCTGTATATAATCATAACTGCTAGTATAAAAAGTAAATGCAACTATACATGGCAAAGAAAACATGGAAACAAACAAACATTTTGTAATAAATTAAATTAAACATTAAGTTTTTAGACTAAAACATATTTTTTGTGTCTACATTTGTCAGTTATGAACTTTTTGTCACCATGGCTATATTATAATGTACGAATGGTTATGAATTAAGATGAGTTTTTAAATCTCGTTAATCAGTTTCAGGGTATTTAATAAAGTTTATTGTCCTGGTTTAAAAGCATAATTTCTTGGGTAATGAAATCCCTATATCGTGTTCTACAATGCGATTCTTCTGATAAGCTAGAACCAAAATGAACATTGTTTGATAACACACACAAATGAAATACGCAATTGCTATCAGAGATTAAATATCATCCTATGAAATTTAAACGTGCAGCAAAAAGCACAATAAAAAAAAACCCCACTAACGCAGTATTATCATCTACAGATCATCCCAATTTCACAAAACCTTGTAAGCCTAGTTTTGCACATAATCTCTACAACTAAACCACAATTATTATTACTACCAACAGTACAACTAATATAATTTGATGCATACATATTTCATTTTCTTTTTTCCTCACAATGCTCAATTTTCCGTAATGGTATTATCGTCTGCGTGAAACAGATGCCAAACACGTATACACGTATGACCAGTATAACGGCTAGTTATTTACGAAGACTGTTTTTCTTAAACGGTTTAAGCATTGAAAATGCACGTAATTACACTCGTGTAAGACATAAAAAGGCTCATTATGTTTTGTGACATGGACCCAAGACCTATTATGTTTTGTGACATGGACCCAAGACCTATTATGTTTTGTGACATGGACCCAAGACCTATTATGTTTTGTGACATGGACGCCAGACCTATTTGTCCTCCGCGGCTTTAGAAGTGCAGGGTTTTCAAAAAGTCTGACGCTGATTTCTTCTCCGTCATTGACGTGACGCTTTCCATGAGGAACTTCTGTGGCTCATACAACATGTCCTTGGTGTTGGTCAGAAACTTCGCCTGCAGGTCGTTGTCGGTGAGCGGGTTCCGCCAGTGCCCGTATGGACTGTCACAGCGCGCGCTCACCACCGTGCCGTCCTTCATGGTCACGTGCACCTCCACGTACATGTCCTGGAACGAGGCTACGTTGTCCGCCGGCGCCTCGAGCGTGGTGCACGACAGCAGCTTGTTGAGGTAGGGACGACGTCGGTGGCTGTGCGTGTACGACGCCGGCACGACCTCTCCGTCCAGGAGCGCGGTGCAGACGTTGAACTGAAACGAGTGTCGAGCCTCGTGCTCCGACGTCGGGAGCGGTCGGTTGATGTAGCGAGACTTCGGCGTCAAGATGTGTATAGACTTCACGTCCTGCGTCTCCAATCGGCGGCCAGGCGAGCAGATCTTGTTCCTAGCGTCCATGGTGGCGTCAATCGCCCAATGCATGCCGAGGTGAGCCGGGAACCGCTTGAAGGCAATGTCTTGATTGTGCAGGACGAAATCCGTGTTTTCCACGTGGTCAGCCAGAAACTGTATCGGGTCGTAGTCGTCGTAAAAGGCGCCAAACCCAGAGTCCATGTCGAGAATGTCGTGGTTGCCCTCCAGTCCGTGATCCGCCAATAGCGCCGCTTCCAGACCGAACCGGGCAGCTTTGCCAGTGTGCAGTGGTTTCGTGGTAGTCCCAGCGTTAGCCATTGGTGCCCCGGCGAAAGAGGCAGCTATTGCCAGAGCGTGGCGAGTCTTCAGTGGACTGAAGCCGAGGAGTCTGGCAGACGCCGCCGCGCTTCCCATCACACCCACCACAGCCGGTGGATGAAACCTGATACAAATAGGAACAAAAAAGTCATGTAGAGATATGCATGTATGTCTGTAAATATTATGGTTAAGTTTTCATATCATGTCCATGCACAGTTATCAACATTTTCCTAAATGTACAAAGATTATTCTTTTTGCTACCCTTCCCCTCCTAAAAATCATAATTTTCAATAAAAGCAACCCATGTGGCGACAAAGCTGTCTAGACCAAGTGTCGCAACAACCATATGTTCCAAGTGGTCTTAATATAGTAGGGTGGCAAACACTCCTTTTCTTGTCATGTACAGATATGTAATGTTAAAATTAAGTTTTTAGGTTTGATCCCCACCAATATGCAAAGCCCAAACACATACACACACAATACACGAATTTCAATAAATATATAAATAATAAAAGGTCCTAGTGAAATTAAAGGGAAAAAAGCAGGGCATATAGTTATAATGGGCTATTGTAGAAATGATCACAGGTAAACCATAACCATCATCCACAGTTTGAAACAATTAAACCATGTATGCAATGACCACAGATCCACAACGATTAAAATAATAATTAAACAACCTGATGAAAGTCAGGTCAACTGACTACTAGCTGATCTAATATCACATAGATTGAGTTAACACTACTTCCCTCTTTCACATATGATCTATTCTGGAAGAGTCCGTATACTTTTATATATATATCATTTAGCTTTACCTGTCTGGAATGGACTTTGCCATCTGAGAACAACGCAACAGCAATCCCTGCACCTCGATTCCCACGTTATAGGCGACGAGAATATCTTCAGTGGAAGGCTCATAGTCACCAGTCATCGTCTCGGCAAGGGCGATAATCGCTGGCAGGACAGGCCCGCTAGGGTGCGTGGCTGGGAACCAAGTGTCATCAAAATCCATAGAATGGATGTTGACTCCGTTGATAAAGGCCGCCATGGCTAGCGGTGCTGTCCTTCCCTTGGACCCCCACAGCGTGCTGGTGCACGAGGTGGTGCCGACGTGCCCGTGCATCGTGCCCCACGTGTGCGCGCACTGCTGCACGGTGTGCGATATGTCCGTCTTCGCGCCAAGAATACCAACCCCAAAGGTATCGAGCATCATGCGCTGGCTGCGGTAGATGACGGTATCTGATAGGTCCTCGATGCTGGCGTTTGCTGCTAGCTCCGATATCCAGGTGGTTACACTGCTGGCCGGCAAGTTGTCAGCTATAAGTAATAGAATAGTAGAAATATGAAATCTGCATCAGTGGTTTGTATATAGTAACTAACAAATTGGACTGATAAGTACTGAGTTCGCATTCCGATACAAATGGTATATGAAAGGCTGTCGTAGTAGTCCTGCCTATGGAAGAGTAGGCCTACATGTAAAAGATCTCTTGCTGCTTTTCCAGTAGGAAAGTGGGTACAATTGGGAGACCAAACCCATTTTGGGCTATTTACAAACATTAGGACGACCAAACACACGTTGGATATTCAGACACCGTGATTCAGACACTGATGTTCTAAACAAAACACTATAGGTCCGAATTTATGAAGCCTGGTTTTCTTATACGCAGGCGTTTAAACATTATAAATGCATGTAGTTAGACGTAAGTTCAAAACAGGCTTTGTAAATTCGACTCTATGGTCTGAATTTAACAAAGCCTGTTTAAATCTTACACGTGTCTAATGACATATATTTACAATACTTAAACAACTGCGTTTAAGAAAAAACAGGCTTTTAAAAATTCGGCTCTTTATATTTAGTACAGGTATGTAATTTTAGTCGTTAAAATATTTGATTACTCGAATACATCTCACAATGGCAGCAACCACGGTACAGGCTTTTTAAGACACTGACGATTAAACATTATGCTGGCTAGACGGTCCAGATAGCCCAACAGTGTTCCTGCGTTTGCACGCACTATCTTCATAACTGCCGGATGTAAGCACTAACATAAGTTAAAATGGCATGCATACGAATAGGTGACAGTGACTCATGGTCACACCACACAGTTTGTTTCAGCTGATGTTTATGAATAATGTAGTTTCCGAGAAATGTGGAAATCCCAGTTCGTCATTGCTTTAACCCATACCGTTACAAAATTACCAGAACAGATTCTCAACGAATAAGCTGATTAATATATAAATAAAGAATGACCTTAGTTTACTAAAATTTTAATGTCAAAATAACCTACATTAACGTGATGGATCCTGAGCCGTTTCCAAGCGAAGGTGTGTGTGTGTGTGTGTGTGTGTGTGTGTGTGTGTGTGTGTGTGTGTTTTGTTTGTTTGTTTGTTTGTTTGTTTGTTGGTTTATTTATTTATTTATTTATTTTAGGGGGGGGGGGGGGGCGATTCAGGAATTTTAAAATCTAGATGTGGCGCCAACAGTATAGTATGCTTCTTTTTCTCCTTTTAGTTCACTGGTCGAGGCCAGCATTGACACTGAACTTAGCACCGGAAGTAAGTGTTAAGATTTATGGATTACAATAGAGCGAAGATTTTGCAGGACCTTTTAGAGGGGTCCGGAAGCATGCAATCCCGACTAGGGCCATTCAACAAATATTTAACGTAATGGCAGTGGTTTTGACAGAAAATGTTTAAGTTTTTGTAAAACAAAAACGAGAGGGCGAGTTTTTGGATCTGATCAAGCTCAACCTTGGACACTGCAAAAAACATATGGGAAAGGATTTCTTGGATGTTTTAAATCTTACAAACCAATGTTATGTTAGACACCAAATAACCGAAGTTTAAAATAAGAGCGGGATTTAGCTATAGCTTAGTCGGTAGAGTGCTCGCTTGAGGTTTTTGCGTCATAGGATCGAATCTCCTCGGTGGACCAATTGGGGGTTTTCCTGTCCCAACCAATGCCCAACCATTGTTACGCCAAAGACCATGGTATGTGCTGTCCTGTTTATGAGAAATTGCATAAAAATTTCATTTGCTTAATGGAAAAAAACTAATTTAGCAGGTTTTCTCTAACTTCAGTTTTAAATGTGCTCTGGTGTCGTTAAACGAACACTTTGTTCCATAAACAGGATCCCACAGACAGGATCGCACATATTATAGCCTTTGATATACGAGACGTGGTGCACTAGATGGAAAGAAAAATAACCCAGTGGACCATCGACGGGTATCGATCCTAGACAGACCGCGTATTAATCGAACGCGTTACCACTGGGTTATGTACCTCCCCTGATCCTGAATCTGTCACATTGCCAGTCGTAGTTGTTACTATCTGTCTGATTATGCGACATTATTCAGGGCAGTCAATCGGAGAAGTAGGTGTGTGTGTTTGTGTGTATGTCGGGGGGGGGGGGGGGGGGTAGTTAACAGAAAAACAAAGCTTGTTTGAACTAGTCCACTTTACGACGTACAAAATATTCAGGAACACACACCCGGAATCTGTAAGTAATTCACAGTGCCCCTCCATTCCGCGTTGAAAATTCTCTCCAACTTCACTATAAATGGTTGAATGGAGTTCGTTGTATATTACAATCTACTAAATTTTATAGCTAACTAAGAAAGAAATCAATACAAAGAACTGCAGAAATCTTTGTTTACCAAAATGGGGATTTATTCGCATATACGAACCTGACCCCCACCCCTTGATGTTTGCTCGCATCGCCGAATCGCCCCTAGTGATGCGCGTACTGATTTAACGTAAACACACATTCATCCATTTTAAATTGATAAGATGCCTGTCTAGGTATATAGCTTATTTATTGTAGAGGTCGTCTGTCCAGGACATTGAGTTGATGGTTAGTCATTTGTTTGTGGTTCATAAGCGAGAAGTACATGTAGTGACCTTAGCCCCTGAGCCATTAAAACTCGCTAAACTCATTAAAACTCGTTGTGGGTGAGTGCCAGTACCAAGATGCGAACCCATTACCTATCAGTCTTTAATCTGGCGGTTTAACCACTAAACTGCCAAGGCCGGTATGTACATTCATTCATTCATATCAACTTATTTTCGCGCTTATATCCAATTAAGGTTCAAACACGCTTTCGTGGGCACACATCTAAGCTATCTGAGCTGTCTGTCCAGTACAGTGGATAGTTGGCATTTAGTGAGAGAGAAGTCGGAGTAGTGGCCTTAAAACCTACCCACCGAGTAGTTAAAACACGCTCTGGGTGAGAGCCGATACCGGGCTGCGAACCTAGTACCTACCAGTTCTAAGGCTCAACCACGACAACACCGGGAACGGTTAGTGCGTACAGCCACATATATTTAGTAGACGTTTATTTACTTTAAGCCGTGTGGCTCATAAGCATGCATACTGATACTATTAATAGTACTTACGAGCTAGAGCTGCCTGCTGCAAATTCCTTCGTTGGACGTTCCCGGTATTTTCCGAAGAAACAGTCGTGATTTGTCGAATAACATCGGGTCGATACGCTCTGGTGAGCAGTCTCTGCGTTAATGGCTGAGAAAAAAACAAAAAACCCAATACTAATGCAATGATACGAATACTAATATGAATATGTTTATTTGGATTGCCGATCATTTCAGAGCGTGTTCCACACAAATACATGACAATGTATCTACGTAAATACACATCTAGTTAATTAATATAGGTTAAAAGTTAAAACAGTTTTTTTTCTTTAACGACATCACTAGAGCACACTGATTCATTAATCATCGGCTATTGGATGTCAAACATATGGTAATATTCTGACACATAGTCACTCCAAAATATTTGCAATAATAAAAAAAAGTATGTTCAACGCTACAATATTTGACATATTGATATCCCAGGCCAAAGTATTCCCATGCTGATAATCAAAACAGCTGAATTTCATCTCAAGTCTCATCAATTTTTAATTAGGAACAGATCGTAAATAACAACAGTTTACAAGAATAAACAGCTTACTCGTTTTCTATCCCACCCCTACTAACAGCCAGAGGCGGATCGGGGGGGGGGGGGGGGGCGGGGCATGGGCCCGGGCCCCCAACTTTTGCGATAGTTATAATTTTATTATATATTAATTTTCATTTTTTACAATCCCCCTCCAAACCTCCCCCAAAGTTTCCTTGGCATTCCATCTCATGTCACTGGCCCCCCTCCCCCTAAATGGATTTTCTGGATCCGCCACTGACAGCGTACATAAAAACAGTTAATTTTGCAAAGACTATTTCAATCAATTTTTATTTTATTTAATTTCTTTTTAAATTAAAGAGAAAAAGAAAGCCCGTATGCTAGCATTAATTCCCGCTTACGGTCATAAACATGTTGATACACGTTTGTAAACTGCACCGTACTAGTCGATTAATTGGATTCTTTGTTTTTTGTGTGACAAACTGCTCTGTTTAGATATGTCACAAGTTACCAGTAACCTCAGCCAATAACACTGGCGTGAAATCCAGACGAATATTGAAATGCTTTCAGGATAATTGTGATTAAAATGGTTATTTTACTTTTAAACGTGTGACAAATTTAAGTGGTTTTTTGTGGGTTTTTTTTAAAAAAGATATTCTTAAAAAAGTATATATATATATTTTTTTTTTTAAGTTGACATGAACACTTGCAAGCAAGTCGTTTGTCTAGGATATATTTTTTATACATATTTAAAATTTGTAAGCAAGTCATTTGTATACAAATTTTAAATATGTATAAAAAATATATCCTAGACAAATGACTTGCTTGCAAGTGTTCATGTCAACTTAAAAAAACATGTTTTGAAATAAAATAATAAATACCATCATTGTTACTACAGCAAACGTTCGTGGCTGGATAGTTTGCAAAGTAACATCAACATTCTGAACAAGTGTATTGAAAACATTATATCAATTTTCATTTATAAAGTTATAAACATATTGTAAAAATATAAAATAATAAAATACCTTAACTACAAGCTCCATTGCAAAAGGTGCTGTCTTCTTCAAAACAGTTATAAGTCAGTCTGTATAAGGGAGTACGGGATCGCAATCACATTTATAGTCCAAATTTTAATAGTACTTGGAGCCCACGCATTGATTTTCCACGATTTTCGTGGACACGAGGGTCTTATGACTGTCCAACCACGTGACTTTGTTTACTTCATATACAATTGGCTGGAAGAGCCGGAAATACTCAGCGACAAGCGACGCCCATGGACATGCTTGGCCCGACCCATCAAGGAAGCTAAATTTCCAGCGTTAAATGAGGCACATGACACAAACATAAGAATCTATACCTGGGAAAATCCACACAATTACTATGAAGAGAGAAAAGACAGGAAAAATGTCCGGAAATCGTATTTATCCCTTAAATTGACTAGATATTGTACGTGATACGGAGTTCACCAAAAACGTAGCTCGTTAGAAACCAAACCACGTGACCAGGATATCCTCATTCTTGAGGTGCGCGTTCCCATGTTTGTATAAAAATAGAAATAAAACAAAATTGTGCTTTGTCTATTGAAGAACTGTCAAGCGCTCAGCTGGTGTTGACTTCGGTTAACGTAGAATATATGACTACGTCAGAAGATAATATGTACAACTATATTTTACTAATGAACAACCGTTAAACGCGGTAACGCGGTAAACAGGTAAACGTCAGTGTTAATACAAGTACAGCCGAAACTGCACTAAAGGCCCTCTACTACACACTCGCTTGTTGTAACGAGTCACTTACTACAGTGGCCGATTAGGGCGCACAACCAAACTGATTGAATAATAAATGAACGTTTAATAGCACTATCGAACAATATATGCACACACACACACACACACACACACACACACACACACACACACACACACACACACACACACACACACACACCATAACATGCATACATATATATATACATACATACATACACGCACAAACAGACAACACACACACGCACGCACACACACACATACACGTACATACTTGCCAGAGCCAGGTTTGCCCATAATCTTTTTTACATTAAGAGGTGATCGCGTGCTTTATCTCAGTGGCCGAGTGGTTATCTGGGAACTGCGAGCGATTCGGTGTCACAGGTTCGAGTCCCAGTAACGGCATGAGAGACTAAAAAGGATTTTGAACCCCTGTGCCTGGGCGTTAATATCTATATATTATGTACTGGTTAAATCCAACATACATAAAATATAGAGATATTCATACATCAATACATACACACACACACACACACACACACACGCACACGCACACGCACGCACACACATACGTACATGTGTGTGTTTATATATATGTGTGTGTGTGCGTGTATATATATATATATATATGTGTGTGTGTATACAATAAGCGGTTACATAAATGTCGTTTTCCCCACGCTTTCTTATTACACACGAGTCGCTGTAGCAGTCGCGGTTTCTGAAATTAACACCAATCCACGTCACTATTTGACATCACTGGATGTTATTAAAGTCGACTGTAAATTCCGTATAGCACTCCCGCCCATGCAATAATCTATCTATCTATCTATCTATCTGTCTGTCTGTCTGTCTTATCTGTCTTATCTGTCTGTCTGTCTGTCTGTCTATCTATCTATCTATCTATCTATCTCTATCTATCTATCTATCTATCTATATATATATATCTAATCATCTATCTATCTATCTATCTTATATAGATATATATATCTATATATATATTTAATCAGCTTATTCGTTGAGAATCTGTTCTGGTAATTTTGTAACGATAAGGGTTAAAACAATGACGAACTGGGATTTCCACATTTCTCGGAAATAACATTTTTCATAAACATCAGCAGAAACAGAAACTGTGTGATGTGACCATGAGTCACTGTCACCTATTCGTATGCATGTCATTTGAACTTATGTTAGTGCTTATATACTAGTACATGTATATTATTACCCACTTATATATATACAGTCAAACCTGTCTTAAGCGGTCACGCAAGGGAGTAGATAAAAGTGGCCGCTTAAGAAAGGGGGCCGCTGATTACAGGTCGCCTCCTTCAGGAAAAACTGCAACTGGAATGTATTAAATTAACCGTTCTCAACAAGTTTGTTTTCTCTTTCCATTTAATATTTAATTTCTACTTCATGCAGTGTATTGTTATAGTAAGTGAATCTACAAATGTCAAGCGTAGCCTGCCCAGAGGCAATTAGATGCTTTCCATAGTCATACTTTCTTAATTGACCGGCCTCGGTGGCGTCGTGGCAGGCCATCGGTCTACAGGCTGGTAGGTACTGGGTTCGGATCCCAGTCGAGGCATGGAATTTTTAATCCAGATACCGACTCCAAACCCTGAGTGAGTGTTCCGCAAGGCTCAATGGGTAGGTGTAAAACCACTTGCACCGACCAGTGATCCATAACTGGTTCAACAAAGGCCATGGTTTGTGCTATCCTGCCTGTGGGAAGCGCAAATAAAAGATCCCTTGCTGCCTGTCGTAAAAGAGTAGCCTATGTGGCGACAGCGGGTTTCCTCTAAAAAAATATGTGTGGTCCTTAACCATATGTCTGACGCCATATAACCGTAAATAAAATGTGTTGAGTGCGTCGTTAAATAAAACACTTCTTTCTTTCTTTCTTAATTGATACACAGTAGAGATGTCGGGACTGGATGGGTAGGGGCCTACTAGTATTCCTGAAGGTGTGAAGATCGGTCATTTGCTGCGCCTTATCGCTGTTGTTAAATATCCCTTTTATATAATAGTATACATTTACTGTGGCCACTTAATACAGATATTTTAGAGATTTTGGATCGGATTTGGGTGGCCGCGTTAGACAGGTGACCGCTTATTACAGGTGCATCAACGTTATAAATCGTTTGGGAGGGACAAAAGTGGCCGTTTAAAGCAGGTGACCGATGTATACATGTGGCCGCTGGGAAAGGTTTGACTATATATATATATATATATATATATATATATATATATATATATATATATATATATATATATATATATATATATATATATATATATATATATCCTATAATTTACCCATGATATCCATGTTATAATTTTAGTGTATTAACCCCGGTTAATAATGGTATGCAAATTTGCAAGGTCTCTAGGTAATGTGTTGCTGTGGATGGGTCATTTGCTTACAAGCCAATAAGACCCGTGTATCTGAGCGTAACGTTTTCAAAGATTTAGTTAAAATGCGTGACGTCAAACTAATTTGTGCTAATCGTGATAACGTCATATTACCGATGGCGGCGACTTTAGTACTGTGATTTACTAAATATTGAATTAAAATGTTATTTTAGAAGTGTTATAGGATAAATAGAATTCGCTACTCGTGTTTTTTAATAATGCAAAATATCAAGCTCGTCTAAAAAATCGGTATTTGTCTCTGCAGACAAATACCGATTAACATAGATTCGGTTGGTATTTGCCATATAGAGAGGATACTCCCCGAGTGTCTTGTGATATCATAATTTATCAGCACGAGTTGATAAAAGTATGAAATCCGAGGCTTGCCGAGGATTTTATACTTTTATCAACGAGTGCTGATAAATTATGGTATCACAAGACACGAGGAGGCTATTCTTTTTATCATCCATTATCATTCTTTTCGTTTGCGACAGTTGTAAATAATGTCAGTAATGTGGGTTGAATGTCAGCGTTAACTAGCAGGACCCATATTCACAAAAAAAGTGTAAATTTACGTCTACGACTAGCACTTACGTGTGCCGTAGATTTACGTTTACGTGCAAGAAGCACCTTATTCTCAAAGATGGTCGTAAATGTAAACGTAACTTAGTTGGACGTAAATCTACGATTTAACATTCTCACTGGAGTAATTAATAAAAACACATTAGAAACGATGGCTACCGGGTAAATAACAAATGCGCAAAACGCAATTTTGTTTGTCGTCTGCTAACAATAACATTGCGATCAGTGAACCATGGCATTTTGGTATTGGTGGGGATCCGCGTTTTGGTACGAACTTGAGGACATTTCTTAAAAAGGAAAAGATAACTCAGGAGAAATTGGCCAAGTCGAAAACATCCGTTCGATCACGAACAAAAATATGTTCAATCCGTGGGCGTTCGCCATAGCAAACTGCTTCATTTATTGGAAATGATGCTAGTTTCCGTAAATAATAGTAAATAACGGCGATCGTGCTTGATTTATTATATGTACACAACTTACGTGCAGCGTTAGTTGCAACCTGAGGCACTCTTATATTTACGTCCAACTTTACATGTAACTTACGTTTTCGTTGTTTCGTGAATAGCTCTTCAGTCGTAGATTTACGTTTACGTGTAAAACTAGGCTTACGATATTTTGTGAATATGGGTCCAGAACGGCAGTGGCGTGACGTCACTAATGGTAGGTTTAGCGCTGAAACAAACACAGTGACGTAACAAAACATTGTCTTGTGATTAAAATTTGACCAATCAAGATTACAAGAAGCGAGTGCCAGCAATATCTCCTACAAAAGCCTTTAATGGATGATAATAAAAACTACTCGTGACGAATCCCCCCCCCCCCTTCTCTCTCTCTCTCTCTCTGTCTGTCTCTCTCTCTCTCTCTCTCTCTCTCTCTCTCTCTCTCTCTCTCTCTCTCTCTCTCTCTCTCTCTCTCTCTCTCTCTCTCTCTCTCTCTCTCTCTCTCTCTCTCTCTCTCTCTCTCTCTATATATATATATATATATATATATATATATATACATAATGTTTAGAATTGGGACATCTTGGGCTGGTGTCTGCCAGCAACTAGCAAGCAGGTGACAGACATTCGACATGTTCTTGTAAAAAAGAAAACATAAATTTTTAAATATTTTATGGGAAGCCGCAAGGCAACTTGGAGTATGGTCACTTAATAAAGACCAAGTCATGGATTGTTAGTGGATATCCTACATTAAAGCATGCAGTGTAGTCCAGTAGATGCTTTGAAGTGATATGTACAGTGAAATACCACGAAACGACCACCCCGGTTATGAGACCACCCCGTTATAAAGACCAATATTTTAAAGACCGGAATATTTCCTTTATATTCTATAGTAAAAAATACTCCGGTATTAAGACCATCCCGCTACTGCGGATTACGACCAGTAAAGTCAGACCCAATGGTCGTTTTCGGTGCATTTTTATTTTTACCCCCAAAATGCGACCACAAAATTGACCAGTTATGTAACACAAGCGACAAACAAATAATGTATTAAAATATTGTCTAAATATCCACGTATTTCCCAAAGGTATTTTCGTATCAGTAAACAATTGGTCTACAAATTAGCACGTCATTGTTTGTGGAATCGTAGGAATGTGACCCGAAAGGTCACGCCTGTTTAATACCTTTGGGCTGTGGACACCCTATCACGTCGGGAGGGTGTTATTTATCCAGACAGTTGTTAATATCTTTTGTGTAATAATTAAGAGGCTTGGCACTTGATTATTCTTGGAGTTCAATTCAAATGCCAATACCTATTTATCACATATTTATTTTATCATATCAGTTGAGACATTGCTGACGACATTCGGGAAAGACGAGGGGTGGGATGGGGGATGGATGGGACGTAAAATGCACAATCAATATTTTGCCAACAATTATCATTCTGAATATTCTTAATTCGGTATAAGGACCACCCCATAATAAGACCAGTTTTAATTCGGTATAAGGACCACTCTACTATTAAGACCAGTTTTAATTTAAAAAAAGAGAAAAGTTTGTTTTATTTAACGACGCCACTAGAGCACATTGATTTTTTTTATCTTATCATCGGTTATTGGACGTCAACCATATGGTCATTCTAACACTGTTTTTAGAGGAAATCCGCTGTCGCCACATAGGCTACTCTTTTACGACAGGCAGCAAGGGATCTTTTAGTTGCGTTTCCCACAGGCAGGATAGCGCAAACCATGGCCTTTGTTGAACCAGTTATGGATCACTGGTCGGTGCAAGTGGTTTACACCTACCCACTGAGCTTTGCGGAGCACTCACTCAGGGTTTGGAGTCGGTATCTGGATTAAAAATCCCATGCCTCGACTGGGATCCGAACCCAGTACCTACCAGCCTGTAAACCGATGGCCTAACCACGACGCCACCGAAGCCGGTCTAGTTTTATTAAGTCACGCCGATGGTCGCAATAACGGAGTTTCACTGTAATACATACCACTGACGCATGTGTGGGTACTTTGGTGCACAAAAATTAGAGGATACCGATTATAGAGTCTGTGTGTGTGTGTGTGTGTGTGTGTGTGTGTGTGTGTGTGTGTGTGTGTGTGCGTGCGAAGTTGGGTACACGAGGACCATATATAATCCATGGCCTACTACATGTACTACATGTATCCAAACATAGGATACAAATGTCAACAAAATTATTGTTGCCCCAAAACGTATTCGATTAAAAAAGTTATGCCACCCAATGATAGGTGGCCTAGCAATGCACATGGCCTAAGCAAAAAAAAGTACACATTGAAAGAAAGAAAGAAATGTTTTATTTAACGACGCACTCAGCACATTTTATTTACGGTTATATGGCGTCAGACATATGGTTAAGAACCACACAGATTTTGAGAGGAAACCTGCTGTCGCCACTACATGGGCTACTCTTTCCGATTAGTAGCAAGGGATCTTTTATTTGCGCTTCCCACAGGCAGGATAGCTCAAACCATGGCCTTTGTTGAACCAGTTATGAATCACTAGTCGGTGCAAGTGGTTTACACCTACCCATTGAGTCTTGCGGAGCCCTCACTCAGGGTTTGGAGTCTGTATCTGGATTAAAAATCCCATGCCTCGACTGGGATCAGAACCCAGTACCTACCAGCCTGTAGTCCGATGGCCTAACCACGACGCCACCGAGGCCGGTAAGTACACATTGAACACAAACAATACCCAGTCAGCGCTTTATGGTTAAATATCTGAATCGAATCATTTGCTTGATTCCAGAGGGGACTAGCTTTACTCCACATGGAATAGCTAGTTGTGGAAGTGATGTTTACAAATGCTTAATTTTCTCACTACCCACAGTCTGTAGCATCTTTATCCGCCAACACATTTTGTAGCTTTTTTAGATGAAGGAAATGTTTTATTTTATGACGCTGTCGCCACTTCATGGGCTACTCTTTTCGATTAGCAGCAAGGGATCTTTTATATGCATCATCCCACAGACAGGATAGTTGTCACGGGGATTCTATAATTCCCGTAACTGAATAAAACACGATTATCAAAATATCTCTCCTAACTGTATATCTATTAGATCTCTCTGTAACAGGCGGTTAAACCCTAGTATGGCTCGTCTCTAGGTATGATCAGAGATACGATCTTATATAAAGTATATATTATTATAGCACGTTTAGTTCTCTAGAAACACAACAAAAACACAATACACTTTGGAATCTGTATTAATCTACGCTGACAAATGTACAGCCGTAGTAGTTAATTAATAACAGCAATAATAACAACCCAGAACTGATCACTTAATTAGTTAATCTCTAGGTGTCTAGTTACACAATATGCGAATCACTTCACCGTTACACCACACCCACACGTGTGGTAATTGAGAAACGCTTCCAGGAGAAGTTAATTAATAAAGGAATTACAACACCATTCCTAACTGGTTAATTTTTAATTAACCCTTACTACTCGTTCAGTAACGTGTGATAATTTAGGAACGCTTCCAGGGGAACTTAATTAATAAAGGAATTACAGCTCTATTCCTAACGGGTTAATTTTTAATTACCCCTAACTACTCGTTCAGTAACCTTGTAACACAGAATTAATACTGGTACCGATCACAATAAAGACAATAACCTACAGTGTACCTAGGTCTTCTAGGATGACTGGCTAAGCTTTATATTACCAAATACTCGTATAATGTTAGAACAAGAAGTCTACGATTTACTTCGTCAGATGACCGAAGACACTGTCTAAAGAATATTGGTATAATACAGTATTAAAATATTTAAAAGTCACATCAATCACATCAAGGTTATACACAGAGCAGAAATAATATATTTACCAGTCCAAACGGACAACGTTCCCCCTGGACGCCTTCCAAATGTTTCTTCTCGATATCTCTAAAACACTAGCTATTTATTATAAATCAGGATTTTGCCTGGGGGTACAAGGCGGTACCTCACATATCATCTCATATTCTACCTCTACCAGAGTCGCTATATTTCTCTCTGATCGTCAGTCTGGCTGTCGCCAACCGCGAGCAATCTCCTGGCCATAAACAGCACTACCGGAGATATTACGTAACTACTAGCCACATGGCCTCCGCACCTGGCTGGGTGTGTATTAGGCGTACCGATCGAGGACCGTCGCGCGGAGATATTACGTAACAAGTTGCCCATCTGGGCTTAAGTGCAATTAAACTGCACACGGCCCTCTAACACAATTAAAATCGCCACAGGCGAAAACAAATTAAGAGCATGTACCGTCACAATAGTACATACCACAGCCTTTGTTATACCAGTTGTGGAGCACTGGCTGGAACGAGAAATAGCTTAATGGGCTCACCGACGGGGATCGATCCCAGACCGACCGCGCATCAAGCGAACACTTTACCAATGGGTTACGTCCCGCCCCAAAAGAATGAAGACAAAAGCCGACTTCTATGGTACAGTTTGTGAGCTTAATGCAAATTGCGTGACCAACTTAAACCCGGTAAGAACTTCAATCGGTGAAAACAAAATGCTGCATAGCAGTATACTAATAATCATTATATGATTGTCTCCACCCTCTACCTCCCTTCCGACGCCTATGGTACGTTATAGATGACCCCCCAAAACAACAACAACAACAAAGCAAATAAAAACAAACCCGAATCATACTATTCAGAACAATTATGCGTATATAGATGTATGAACATATATATATATTGTATGTGTATTGGGTTTGACTAGTACATACATATATTATTATTATTATTATTAACGCACTGCAACAAGTGATACAAAATATTTTTGGCTTCACAAATTGTCCTTCATACCATTGATAACCATTCGGCCATCAAACCAGTCTTGAAACGAATGCGCAGTTAACCGATGATATATAATTTATTTATTCCAACAGGCCTCTATGGGGTATGCCGAAATCATCCATGCCATTTACAAATGCAGAAGATCAAGCTTTTGGAATTAAGGTTGTGTATATAGTTTACAAGAACACGTTGTATTAAGCTTGAGATTATATGATAAAGAGATTATTACCTTCGTGTCTTTCGGTATCGTCAATATCATATATTAGGAATAAAAATAACGCAATATGCTCGACAAAGGCTCGCATAATACAATTTTTATTTCTAATATATGATATTGACGATACCGAAAACACTGACACACACACACACACACGCACACTCACACACACACACACACACGCACGCACACACACGTACACACACACACACACACACACACACACACACTCACACACTGCCGCGAATGGTATATATGTTACAGTCAAAGTCTAAAATCGGGCAATTTGTAAATTTGTAAATTGTCTGACATTATGAAAGCTACGTTTTGTGAGGAGTTGTTAAAAAGAAAACATTCTGATCCCAAATCATTGCTACTGACTAAAAAAGAATATTTTTTGTTGTTAAAAAAAAGTTAAGGTAGCTGCTCAATCTGAAAAGAAGTCTAACCGTCAATATTATATCCTGGACAGGTATGGAATTTTTCAATGTGGTGATGTTGAAAAGTTGATACGAAAACGAAAAGGAGATCCTGAAGATTTCGTCATCTACTTCACTAACATTTTACTGCATATATTTTTGTCCTTTTTCTGATTAGTTACTTTGACAAAGGTATTTATAAAAAATAAAATAAAATCATTATTTTTGTTATTATGATTTTATTTATTTTAATTATTACTACAAAAAGATATTTGTCTTTTTTGTCTTTAATACTGGGTAAATATCAATGGTATATCTCTAATCTTCAGTTACTGTTGTTTGCAACATCAAACGAATGTCATTTGCTCAAGAGCACAATGTGTGATTATAGTGAACTCTCACATCAACTCATCTTTCATACTGAATAAATGAGTCATAACAATATACATTATCTTCATTGCTTTTCATCTGACTCATTTCAGTCAATCTGTCAAATAAAGGGGCTCATTTTCCAGGCACTTTGTAAACTGACTGAGTGAATCAGGTAATTTGTAAAATAACTGGAAATTTCAGGCAATTTGTAAAATGACTGAGTGAATCAGGCAATTTGTAAAATAACTGGAAATTTCAGGCAATTTGTAAAATGACTGAGTGAATCAGGCAATTTGTAAAATAACTGGAAATTTCAGGCAATTTGTAAACTGACTGAGTGAATCAGGCAATTTGTAAAATAACTGGAAATTTCAGGCAATTTGTAAACTGACTGAGTGAATCAGGCAATTTGTAAAATAACTGGAAATTTCAAGCACTTTGTAAATTGACTGAGTGAATCAGGCAATTTATAAATAGCCTGAAAATGTTCAGTCATTTTACATATTGCCTGATTTTAGACATTGACTGTAACATATATGACATAGGTACTGTCCTGTTTGTGGGTGAGTGAATATAAATGATTCCTTGCTGCTAAATATCGAGAATAACCTACGTGGAGACGCCGTGTTTCCTCTCACACTAGCACATCAATATACCCGTTTGGTATACACCTACTGAACTGGCCTGGAGAGCGTACGTGAATCTGCTGGATACAAGCAATAAAATAATTTATAATTAGCTGCAAGGAATAAAGCTGGTAAAACATTAATAGAATGTTGTACCTCCCCCTCCGGGTAGTAGGTCTCCAGGCAGCTGAGCGACCCCCATCCCCTTACAGTTACTGACAATCACACACATGAGATGTATGTAGAAAAAGTTTACTATTATTAATACATTTATTATTTATACATATGTAATAGTATTTAATGCAATGCCATGTAGTGTGAACATTGATTTTACTATCTACATATTCGTTAATTATTCGTATCCGACCATTACATGTAATATATAAGCTATCGTAATCATTAGCCTGTGATTGTTTTTGTATATAGAATACACTCAAGTAACATACTGTAATAACAAAATATGACATTGTCAAAAACAGTAAAAGAATATAGAAAAATAAATACACCTCAACATGAATTTCATTTCGTTCCGAAATCCAATCTGTGTTTTTATACAACCCGTTGACGACCAATGGTAGTTGGGTACATTATATCAAATATACTTCCAGAGATGACACAGTTAACAGATGTGTTCAAAATGATTGTATCATACGTCATTATAATCACACGATGCCCCAGATAAAATACTGTAGGTTAAAACAATAAAACAAATTAAACAAAAATGTACATATGCTATATGACACAATACTATTCCATTCAAATCTATTGGTGATCCCGAAATCGCTTAAATGATATTTCAAGTTCGAGGGTACATTAATTATTGCTCAAACAAAACTCGACAACGCACATTATATTTTTTAGGACAGTGTATATTATAATATAGTTTATTTTATTTGCTTTAAGTCTTGCGGCTCATAGGCATAATATATACAATTATACATAAACAGTTATACATGAGAGATTGTGTATTTGGAGGATGGTCATTCCAATGAGTTGAAAACGTAAATATGTTACCTGTTTGAAATATTTACCAAGATTACAAAATTCTTTAAAAAAACAAAACAACAGTGACAGGCGAGATAAGAGGGTGCTTTAAAGAACTTTCACTTTGAACTTTGACATATGATCTGTTACACTACAACCATTATATATTAGACTTAAGGCTATCGAGTTGACCCACTTTGTATGAACAGCGCTCGCAAAAGACCGTCTTCTTGAATAGAAGTAAAATGGCGACACAAAATGAGGTTGGAAGTACTGAAGTGACTTTTGAGAAACCCGACCCATACACCGACATAGAGCTGCTAGTGGAGGGGAAAGGTTTGTACTGCAACAAAACCATGCTGTCATACGCGTCACCGGTTTTTGCTAAAATGTTTCACGGAGAATTTACGGAAAAGGATCAAACGAAAATATCGCTTCCGGAAAAGAAGTATGATGACTTTCGTTCGTTTCTTTTGTGCATACACCCTGGAACACTAGAAGATATAACAGACAAAAATGTGGATATAATAGTGCCTCTTGTGGATGAGTACCAAGTGATTCATCTTAAGAAAAAATGCGATTGTTTCCTGGAAAAAACAATAACTCAATTGGTTGAAAACAAAAAGGACGGTTTTAGAGGGAAACTTGTCCATTACCTTCAACTGGCTAATAAATATAACTTGATCAGAACATACAAGAAGGCTGTTGAATCTATAGCCTCTCAGCCTTTCAAATATATGAAACCCGAGCTTAATAAGGCGAAGATAAGTGACCAATTAAAACTCGAAATTTTAACGTTGCGCGTAGAAGGTCTTGAATCTAAAAAACTGTCCGTGTATTGTTAACGTGTACACGTATCCAGTTATTAGGCATTTTCACCCGCTGAAAGCAATCATGAGATCACCAAAAAACCCAAAGACACCTACCATCTCCTAACTAGACAGCTGCAGGTCACACTCTTTCGTCTCCGCACTGGACATAACAGGTTGAACTCACACATGCACAGGAAGTTCCGCCTTACCTCCTCGCCTATATGCACATGCGGTCAAGAAGACCAGACAACAGAGCACATCCTCCAGAGATGTCCGCAGCAGCAGAAGACCAGGGAGGAGATCTGGCCTCACCAAGAATCTCTTGCTACCAAGCTCTGTGGCAACAAGGAGGACCTAGAGAGGACGATGCTCTTCATCGTACGATAAAATTTAGTAGTATAGTCCGCGAACGCAAAGAAGAAGATGAAGAAGAACCCGCTGTTAAAATCAGTGCACCATCCAGACGTGTACTATATCAAAGTTAGATGTTTTGAACCTCAAATTGGGGGCATGATGAACCGAAGTGTATCAATGACAACCAACTGGTTTTATGAATCAATTAGATTGCTGTAAGTGTAAAATTATCAGACAACTTTCACGCGACCAGCAAGAAACTCAATGTTAGCGAAACAACTAAACTGTGTTGTACCAGGAGTCGACCCATTACCTTTCATAATTTTTGTCTACTTTATATCCTGTTAAAGCCGCAAACCCTAGTTATTAGGTAGTGTAAAATATTTTATATTTGGCTAGTATGTAGCTTTTTACCGTTTACGTACACACTATAAAATACAATTGTTTTTGCTTAAGTTATCATTGGTTTGTTGGCGGGACGTAGCCCAGCGGTAAAGCGCTCGCTTGGTGCGCTGTCGATTTGGGATCGGTCCTTGTCGGTGGGCCCATTGGGATACTTCTCGTTCCAGCCAATGCATCACGACTGGTATATCAAAGACCGTGGTATGTGCTATCCTGTGTGTGATGGTGCATATAAAAGGTCCCTTGCTACTAATGGAAAAATATAGCGGATTTCCTCTCTAAGACTATATGTCTAAATTACCAAATGTTTGACATCTAATAGCCTATGATTAATACATTAATGTGCTCTAGTGGTGTTGTTAAACAAAGCAAACTTTGACTTTATCATTGTTTTGTCAAATCGTGTTTCTGGTCGTCCTGGTGTTTGTCGCAGCTCAAAATGCATTTGATAAGAAAAACACAACATATACGAAGCCTATGCTTATCGGGTTCTAAAAGTTAAATTTGTTTTGTTTAACGACACCACTATAATTCTGACTCGTAGTCATCTGAGGAAACCCGCTACATTTATTCTAATGCAGCAAGGTATCTTTTATATGTACTTTCCCACAGACAAGAAAGCACTTACCTCGGCATTTTACCAGTTGTAGCGCACTGGTTGGAGCGAGAAAAATCTCAATCAGTTGAATGATTCACCGAGTTTGATCCTGCGACACAAGCACCTCAAGCGAGCACTCAACCGACAGCTAAATTCCTTACCACATGTAGTTCTAATATTTTTTAAGTGTATCTCTTGCTTCATTATGTTGTAACTTTATTCAAATGTGTTACAGGTTTGTAGATTAACTAAATTTAGTGTCTATTTTTACGGAACGAAACTATTGTCTGCGCCTTTAAGGTTGGTAGATACTGGGTTCGCACCTTAGTACTAGAGCGAGTTCAATGGGAAGGTGTAAGGCCACTCTAGCGACTTCTCTCTGACTAACAACTAACCATTAACTTCGTTAAAATTGGTGTCATTGCATTGTTTCTTAATTCTTCTTTTCCCCTCCTAGATGCAGGTAGATTGCTGGTTGTTATAAAACCTAAGTATATTAGTTTAAATAAACACAGTACAGCTACTGGCTATTGATAATGTTAAGCAGATATATATATATATATATCTATATATATCTATCTATCTATCTATATCTATATCTATATCTATATCTATATTCTGGTAGCAATTACGTAGATTAATTAATTAATATGCAAATATAGCAATATTTTTATGATTTATTAAGGCCTAATCAAAAAGGTAATGTGTTTCCGGGAACCTGACCCTTCTTAGAAAAAAAGGGCATACCTTTTTTTTTTTATCGATGTATAATGTTTTGTTAAATTTTTTAACAGGCCTCTGATAATAGAAAATTTAGGTAACCAATTTATAGATGACAAAACTAAATTCCGATAACCCATTTCCTTTCTGTGTAACATGTTATGTTCATGTAAATGCGCGAACGAATGATAGATTACGCAAAATGTTATTTGCGTAAATTACGCACGAACGAAACTATGGTTATCGCAATTTTCAGACGCCTGTTTTATTAATAAGAATGTGAAAAAGTACGTACATTACATATTAGTTTCATACATGGTGGTGAATGTACTTTTAAATAATAATAATAAAACACCTACCTTACCTAAAAAAAAAAAAAAATCGTCACGTTCCTGAAAACACAATTCTTATTGACCTATTATAGATAATTATTATTAACAAAATGTTAGAATACATATTATATACTTGCAAGTTGCGAAATAAATTGATTGCATTGAATAAATATTACAAAATGTACACCGAAATCAGAAAATTATGAAATGTGCATTACACATATATTAATATTCAATAGTTAGTAATGCTTATAAAGTGGGTGATAATTGGCTAATAAAATGTATATGGATTCAATACATACATGCTGTTTGTGTCGTTGATATTGAAAAATGGAACTGATTGTATGTTACGCTTCTTCTAATAGAGATAAAAAGACAACAATTTACAACTTCATTATTATACACAACAAACATGAGGAAGGGAATATTGGTTTAAAAAAATCTATTATACATGTATTATGTTGTGTTATGTTATGTTATGTTATGTTATGTTATTATGTTATGTTATGTTATGTTATATTATATATAACAACAAACAAATAACAACAACAAAAGCACCAAAAAACAAAACAGCACATGTTCAAGCTACGAATATTTGGTGTCTAATTCTAGGCTCAGATTATCAACTGTCACGACGAAGTTGGCCAACTCGACGGTTGTGCTGTAATTTCTCCAACTTACGACGGGTGCGCTTAGCTTAAAAACTAATGAATTATACGATGAGAATAGAGTTGTAAGAGCGCTCAGACTAGCAACTCGTAGAAGTGACAGCAGAAAGTTGGCCAACTTTGTGCTGGCAGTTGGTAGTCTGATACTAGCATAACATAATTATTGCAACACACGAACTAGCATGAGAAGAAACTCGCTCTCGCACCATAGGTTAGGCCTACTTCTATCAAGTAACATCTAGTGATAGTTAAATGCAATAAAAAAAACCCAAACTAGGCACTGATTTGAACATGAAAACCTCACTTGGTCCACCGAGAGTGCTCGATCCTACAATCCATCAAAGCTGAGGATAGCGCTCTACCACCGAGCTACATCCTGCACTTACGAACAGACGTGGAGGACACTTCGTCATTATTAGGTTTTACCTATACTGTTTTGAAAGCATATTGACATGGACTGAACAACTAAATTATAGGTTACGCTTGTTATATTATTATAAGTAAGACTGGGTAATTACTTTTAAAGCAATTTCAACACAGCTTTAATAGAATGCTATCTTATTTCCTATTAAAGGTCGTGGAATTACCAAATATTTGACATCTAATAGCCAATGATTAATACATCAATGTGCTATTGTGTATACTTTTTCGCTTCGCTTACATTATGTGAAGCTAAAGTTAAATGAAAAAAAACCCCCAGATTTATAATAACAGCACAAAGTGTATAGCGACAAGACTCGAACCTACTGCACTAATCTGAATGATATTTGACAGTCCGGGACCAATATCGCTCCTAACACTTGTTAATGTTTAGAGATGCGATTCCTACCCCCATCCCCCCTCTAATAACGAGTAGGGTTCCTCCTCTCAATAATTTGAGGAGTGCTGTTTTTCACTCTTCCGGGTTTTCAAGAGAAAAGAAGAAGAAAAAAACAAGACAGTCGGTAAGACACCATAAAAGTACAGGTGAAAGGGCAGACATGTTCGACGGATTAGTAATTTATTCAATTATTAGTTTATTGTGGGTGACATAAGCCTGAGGAAAACGTAAATACGCGACCACTCCTATCTTCCTTGTCAGGCATTGAAGAGAAATAGCACACCAATGTATGCAAAGTACTTTCAAGCTTTATCCTCCACACTTCCTTGAAAAACCTGAAGAAAAGAAAAATAATAATATAGCCCACCACCAAACAAAATAATAATAAATAAATAAATAAATAAATTTAATAAATAAATAAATAATAATAATAATATAAAAAAATAATTTAAAAAAAAAAAAAAAAAAAAAAAAAAAACCAATAATGAATAATTTTATTTGAAGAAGAAGCCCCCCAAAAAACAAACAAAAAAACAGCCCACCCACTTTTGTCCACCGGATCTTGAAAATGTCAGACTACCAGGTGAGTCCCGTGAAATTTATTATTTAAACAATAACAACAAACCTCATCCCACAACCCCACCCCACCCCCCCAACACACACACCCAAAAAACAACAACAAATAAACAAAAACAACAAAGTATTCTAAATTAATTTCTGTAATTACAAATAAATTCAGTAAATCCTAGACATTCAATTCCAATATCGCTAAATACTATTTAAAACACTGACTTATGAACAAAAAATCTTATAACTATTCTTGGTCGATTTGTTGCTAATGTGTTTTCATTTTAAAAAGTGTGTATAGCTATTTTGAATAATGTCTGTATATATTCTTAGAAGAACTCCTGTCGTCATCTTTTTATTGTAAATATCCATTGTACAATAATTCCTCGTATGCTTTCATTTGACCTGAGCGTACCGAAATCAAGTTTTAAAGGCAAGTGTATTTTTGTTTTTAAATCTCATAATAACAATATATATATTAATAGGCTTTTGTTTTGTTTTTGTTGTTTTGTTTTTGTTGTTTTGTTTTGTTTTGTTTTATTTTATTTTGTTGCTTTGTTTTGTTTTGTTTTGCCTTGTTTTGTTTTGTTTGTTTTATTTTGTTCGCTTTGCTTTGTTTTGTTTCTTACGTTTTGTTTGTTTATATAAATGTGTATACTGCGGTTTAGCACTATAATATATATATATATATATATATAACCCACGACGAGTATATATTAACTTTTAGTGGATGGAAAGTCTTCTTGAAAATAGTCTCATGGACAAAACGTTTGGTGTACTTTTCATAAGAAAATTATAGGAAGTAACTGAAAGAAACATTAAATTAAAACCGAAAAAAACCCAAACAACCGCGACCACTTTTTTGCTAAGACAAGTGCAACGTCTTAATGTTAAAGTTTTGTTGTTAAGTATGTAACAGATAATGAAAATAAACAAGCGTTACACAAATATGTGTATAATGAAATGTGTGTGCACAAAGTGTTGTGTTATTTCCACCCATCTACTTCTAACTTCCTCGTCCTGGTACCGATATCTACTTCACAGTCTCTGGATACCATGTTCCGTGTACTCGGGAAAACGTGCTTTGTTTGCAAATGACCTTTCTACACCGAGCTGCCATGGTGCATTTACTAACAGGTGAACACGAAGTAAATACAAACCTTCACGTTATACACAACAATAATTGTCGAGTTTCTGAAGTATAATCATGAGGGTGGGAGTGTGGGGTTGTTTAAAAATATTTATCTTTAGATTTTTTAATGATTTTTTTTTTTTTTTTTTTTTTTTTTAAATTGCACTATATCTATACATGTATAAATATTGTAATTAATATTTTTTATTGAATATCGCTAAAATTAAATAATATTCCAAGAAGAAGAAGAAAGAGAGAGACAGATACAGACAAACAGGCAAACAGACACAAAGTGAAAAGAGAGAGAGAGAGAGAGAGAGAGAGAGAGAGAGAGAGAGAGAGAGAGAGAGAGAGAGAGAGAGAGAGAGAGAGAGAGAGAGAGAGATATGGATGGATGGATGGATGGACGGATGGACAGAGAAAGAGACAGAGACAAATATGTAGAGACAAACAAAATCGTGAGAAAAAGAGGGAGAAAGGAAGTTTGAGAAATACAGAAACAGAGAGTGCATGATATATAAGACAAAATGCATTTTCTATTCTAGAAACATTATAATTTAACTGAGGCGATATTTAATACTAACAATATTATAAGGTTTTAATGGTGCGTGGGGTGACGATTGAGCGGAGACAGGACAATGGGTTTGATGTGTAATCACCATCCACCACATCCTTGATAGGATGATAACAATACAGGTGAATCAGGTGATAACGGAAATCCGTACTGATCACTTACAGAAATAAATATAAACAGTGAAACCACGCAGCCCGGTATGTATAGTATTTAGATGATGCTTAAGGATTTGTCGCAGTGTCCGTGTACGGACCCAACCAATGAAAAGAGGGTCGAGATGGTGACTCCATTTAATTCCAGGTGCATCCTGAATATTACCGGGTAGCTGTCGGTCAGACTGGCCACACACAGGTCAAGCTCCGTGAGTCAGAAGGGTCACGCTTCTGGCGTGTCATGCGACATGACATCCGAATTCACATTTATGACCCTCAAAGCAGTGACTCCGGGTTAGCGTTAATTGTAACCACCGTGTCGCTTCTGTGTCATGTCATAGAGGTTTACGTGCAAATTCAGAACAAGCTGTTGTAGCGCACGCCTGTCCTGGGCGCAGGTGTCATCCTCGGCCGGTATCTCCGTCCAGGACAGGGTCGCTTCTAAAACCCACTGGCCTTTTAACTTCTAACAAAAGCAAGAGCTGCATAAAAATCGGAAGAGAGGGATTGGGGTTGGGGTTAATAGTTATGCAGAAATGATTAAATAAACACACAGTAAAATTGTTAGCAATCACGACAAATATACTGACATCAGCATCAGCATCAACAACAACAACAACAACAACAACATTTTTAAAACGACAACAAAACCGGTAATAATAACATATCCTAAAAGACATATTTGAAAAGAAAAAAGACTAATACTTTTCGCAAATAATATCAACTTCAAAATAAAAACATTGTTTTGTTCAAAGAAAGAAAGAAATGTTTTATTTAACGACGCACTCAACACATTTTATTTACGGTTATATGGCGTCAGACATATGGTTAAGGACCACACAGATTTTGAGAGAAAACCCGCTTTCGCCACTTCATGGGCTTCCGATTAGCAGCAAGGGATATTTTATTTGCGCTTCCCACAGGCAGGATAGCACAAAGCATGGCCTTTGTTGAACCAGTTATGGACCACTGGTCGGTGCAAGTGGTTTACACCTATCCATTGAGCCTTGCGGAGCACTCACTCAGGGTTTGGAGTCGGTATCTGGATTAAAAATCCCATGTCTCGACTGGGATCAGAACCCAGTACCTACCAGCCTGTAGACCGATGGCCTAATCACGACGCCACCGAGGCCGGTAGAGCAGCACAAAAAGAGCTATTGGGTGTGATACAAACATATATGAATACGAGTATAATTCACCACCAATTCTGTCGGTCGTCCATTAAAGATTTTCCAATATTGTTTCCTATTAGTAAGTTATATTATTTAGCTGGAATGTTTTATGATGGATAAACTGAATAGAAAGGTATAATGCTTACATTTCAAAGTAGAAATGAATAAATAATTTAGCAGGAAGCCGCAATTATGCATCTTTAACGTGAAACATATTTAAATTATAAAACACATTTCTGTTCACTATGTTTACGCAATAAGCCCCACCCCTAGTAGTATTAGAAAAATAATAAAATAGTTGGACTTCTTCCGATCGAAATATACACATGTATGTGGTCTAAAAATACATCATAAAATTATTATCAGTCAGGAATTTTGTGACGTCACGTATTGTTTATAGCGCATTCCATTGATTTCATTGCACAAGCACTTAGCACAGAGATTTATGGTTTGTTTTGAATGACGTAGTAATCGTGTCTGCATTTAGACGCCGGTGTATTATAAGCAGTGTTTAGAACATAATATAAAGACCAAACGTATTAAGAAGAAGTTTGTTTTGTTTAACAACACCACTAGAGCACATTGATTAATTAATCATAGGCTATTGTTTGTCAAACATTTGGTAATTTTGACTCGTAGTCATCAGAGGAAACCCGCTATTTTTTCTAATGTAGCAAGGGATTTTTTATATGCACTTTCCCACAGACAGGAAAGCACATACCACGGTCTTTGTCCAGTTGTGGTGCACTGGTTGGAACGAGAAAAAACCCAGTCAGCTGAATGGATCCACTGAGGTGGTTCGATCCTACGACGCAAGCACCTCAAGCGAGCACTCAACCGACTGAGCTAAATCACGCCCTGACAAACGTATTAAAGTCCAATCAAAGATAATACTATTCTCATGTCTGATATAATAAACTCGGAGCATCGTAATTTTTTTTAATTCTTTTTATTGTTTTTTTTTTTTTTTTTGGGGGGGGGGGATAGGGGTTGGGGAGGGGTTTTTTTTTTTATGTTGTTGGGGTTTCTGTTTTGTTTAGTTTTTTTAAACAAACTATTAGATTATAATTTCCTATAAATTATTAGCTTTTTAGTTTAAAAAAAAAGTCTTTTCTATTATTTCAATAAATATATTGCAATGCCCACAAACTCCGATTCCCATGTAATACACTTTATTTCCATGTTTGTGATGTATCAAACACAAACACACACACACACACACACACACACACACACACACACACACACACACACACACACACACACAAAGAAAACCACAAAAATCACAAAACCACAAAAACAAAAACCTGCATATTTAAACGATAAAATGAACATTATAATTATTTTGTTGTAAAACTAAAATGTGTTACGTCGTACGAGATACGTTTGTGAGTATGTACTGGATACGTTTGTGTGTATGTACTGGATACGTTTGCGAGTATGTACTGGATACGTTTGTGAGTATGTACTGGACACGTTTGTGAGTATGTACTGGACACGTTTGTATGTACTGGATAAGTTTGTGAGTATGTACTGGATACGTTTGTGAGTATGTTCTGGATCACCGCCAAATGACTACTACACTAATAGTCTAAACGGGTGATCTGTGACACGGGTTGTAAGAAAGGAGTATTTCCCCAGTGGTGTTGGGGACGCACGGAGGCCATGCCCCTCAATCTTTTTTTTAAAAACTCTATTAAATTTTATAAAATCATACATACATACATACATTCATACATTCATTCATACATACATACGGGGGCGGGACGTAGCCCAGTGGTAAAACGCTCGCTTGATGCGCGGTCTGTTTAGGACCGATCCCCATCAGTGGCCCCATTGGGCTATTTCTCGTTCCAGCCAGTGCTCCACAACTGGTGTAACAAAGGCCGTGGTATGTACTATCCTGTCTGTGAAATGGTGCATATAAACGACCCCTTGCTGTTAATCGAAAAAAGTAGCCCATGAAGTGGCGACAGCAGGTTTCCTATAGCTATACCTGTGTATGGTCCTTAACCATATGTCTGACGCCATATAACCGTAAATAAAAGGTGTTGAGTGCGTCGTTAAATAATACATTTCCTTAATTTCCTTCCTTGACACATACATACATTCATACATACATACATACATACACACATACATACATAGTGTGTGTTGACCCCCCGCCCTCCAAGCCAATATAAAATCCTGTCTTCTCCAGTGTATATTCCCCCTCTAAAGCTAATTTCCTAGTCCTAGTATCAAGCCACAGCTCAGATCAGTTTCCAAGGTGAACTCGCTAACAAGTAGAAACAAATGAAACATACACCTCCACGTTATACACAATGGTAGTGTTTGTTACATTTCTGAAATATTTGTGTTGGGATGGGTGGGTGTGTGAGGGGTGATTCAAAATATTTATGTTTAGATTTTTAAATTTTAATATTTAATTGCATTATATTAATATTTTATCAAATGTTTTTATTGAATATCGCTACAATTTAATATTCATATTCTAAGAATATAAATGTATTGCATTTACATGTATATAGCCTATTAGGAAGAGAGAGAGAGAGAGAGAGAGAGAGAGAGAGAGAGAGAGAGAGAGAGAGAGAGAGAGAGAGAGAGAGAGAGAGAGACATTAGGATGGAGTCCGTATATGGCTGTAGGTGTGTGTGTTGTTGTTTGTTTTGTTTTTGTTTTGTTGTTGTTGTTGTTGTTTTTTGTGAGAGAACACAATTAATTCATTTGGTGGGGTTGTCATGTTTACAATATTTGATCATACAGGTGAGTCAGATATAAATGGAAAATTTCCTTATCTTGTACTGATGACTTATAAACAATCAAACACGTTTCTAGGTAAATATTTTGAGCAGTATCCTGTTGGACGTTCAGCCAATGATCAGCGGTTTTTCTGGTGTGTCCGACTGTTTACGGGTACATCCCGAAAGAAAAAAAACACACAATTTATTAACAATAGGACTGTCCGACCACGCACAGTCGAGTCAGATTAACCTTGTGACCTGTCACGTGATCTTTGAACTGACGATCAGTTTTACGATCTTGTAAGGCAAAATTGTCCCATCCCCGGTTGTGTAGAATGGTTAAGCCATCAGAAATAAGGCTGGTATGTACATGTACCGGGTTAGCACAACATAAAATTTGGGGTAAAGACTGGTTCAGAAATTATGGAATGGGAAAGGTCTCCAGTTTTATTCCTGATACTCACAATTTACAGAATAAAATAAAACAGTTTGGCATTATTCAGTTGGTATTTATATGAATTCTACTAAACTTCCAAAGTAAAACAAAATACGGTTAAAAAGCTAAAGGTTGTTTTGTTTAGCGACATCACTTGAGCAAACGAACTAACTTTTAACTTTACCTTTACCACTGGGCTATGTCCCGCACCAAAATGTCGAAACAGGAAGATACTCGAAGATACTCGAAGATACTCGGAGATACTCGGAGATACTCGGAGATACTCGAAGATACTCTGGTATTTGTCAATTCTGTGATAGAGGAGATATTGAAGATGCGTTTCATTTTATACTTGTTTTTCCAATTTAGTGAATTTCGTGATTCATTCATTGAAACATATTACTATTGTAAACCATCGGTTTCAAACTAATTCATTTATTACGTAACCTAGGAATGAGAGTTTTTATTAACAATTGTAAAATCAAGTGTTATAGTTAATATTTCTTCATCATTTAATATATATAGAGGCTGTAGGCAAGGTGACCCATTATCTCCATATATATTTCTTCTCTGTGTAGAAATTCTTGCAGGACTTGTACGTAAAAAAGCCAGTGCTCCACAACTGGTGTAACAAAGGCCGTGGAATGTACTATCCTGTCTATGGGATGGTGCATGTAAAATATCCCTGGCTGCTAATCGAAAAGAGTAGCCCATGAAGAGGGTTTCCTCTCTCAATATCTCTGTGGTCCTTAATCACATGTCTGACGCCATATATCCGTAAATAAAATGTGTTGAGTGCGTCATTAAATAAAACATTTCCTTCCTTTGTACGTAAAAATAAGAAAATTAAGGGCATCTCAATAAACAACAAAGAATACCTAATTTCACAGTATGCCGATGATATTGATTTTATTATTGATGGTAGTAGGACGTCTTTTAAAGAAGCAATAAATACCTTGAATATATTTTCCGAATTATCAAGATTCGATATTAATTATAATAAATCAGAGGTAATTTGTATTGGCTCTCTTAGGAATAGTCCAATACGATATTTACAAACTCTTAATCTAAAATGGAATCCTCCTTCGTTTAAAGCACTTGGAATTATTTTTAGTACCGACTTAAATGACATGACCAAACTTAACTATAATTCTAAACTGTTTGAAATTAAACAAATTATAAATACATGGATGAGAAGGTTGTTAACGCCATTTGGAAGAATAGCTATAATAAAAATCCCTGTTAATATCTAAGCTTAGTTATCTACTTCTAACGTTACCAAATCCATCGGAAACATTTCAGAAAGAATTGCACACGATATTATTTAAATTTGTATAGAATCAAAAGCCAGACAGGATAAAAAGAATAACTTTGTGTAAACCTGTTAATGAGGGAGGTCTCGGAATAATAGATATATTTAACTGTGTTAAAGTTTTGAAAAACTGGAAACCAAAGATCCAAAATGGAAACCTATTCTTTTTGCATGTTTTCCACAACTCTGTAACATATTTCTATTTGATAATGATTTCCCCCAATTGTGCTTGGAAAGACTGTATCATTGCATTCCGTGACTTCTCGTTAGTAATTAAAGTTTCATCTTTTGAAGACTTTTTATCAGAACCAATGTTTTACAATTCCAATATAAAAATTAACAGCAAATCTTTTCTTAAAAAAGAAGTGGCCTGGGAAAGGTGTTTCTCAAATCTGTGATCTTGTTGACGAATACGGCAACTTTTTAACTTTAACCGCATTTAATAATTTATATGAATTAAATGCATCTTTGTTTTAGAGTATCAGGGAGTTATTAACTCACTTAAGGCTTACCTTAGGAAATCGAAACTGAATAAAATAGAGACAAATATTACTTTAGATGATTCTCCTGTTCAACGAAAACTTTGTTCTATCAGAAATGGTTCGAAACTATATTATTATACACTTGTAACTTCTGAAAAGACAAATTCTGCAATATCAAAATTATTTTATTTCAGACCTTAATTGGCACACTATTTATTTAAAACCATTTGTAACCACGCAAGAAATAAAACTTAGATTGTTCCAATATAGAATACTTCATAGAATATTAACTACTAATAGTTTTGCATGTAATTTAAATTAATTGACAGTGAAACGTGTACTTTTTGTCATGAAGGAACAGAATCTATAGTACATTTATTTTGGGAATGTAAAATTGTTCAGATCTTTTGGCATGATCATTTAAATTGGTTGTCAAACTCCTGTAAGCATATATGTAATTTAAAGCTTTCTCTAGAGCTAGTGGTATTTGGATGTGCGTATTTTAAATATTTATGTATGTCGTTCTTAGAATGGAAAAGAAGGATGAAATGTGTGTTTTTTGTGTGTGAGAGATAAATGGATAGCTAGATTGATTAGATATATAGTTAGAGAGAGAGAGAGAGAGAGAGAGAGAGAGAGAGAGAGAGAGAGAGAGAGAGAGAGAGAGAGAGAGAGAGAGAGGTGGAGTGGGGGAGATTGGAAGCCAGTACCCTAAAGTATTATATTGTGTTGTTTTATATTTTTTATGTACACAACCCATGTTTTACCCATGGCATGTGTTGTTCTAGTTGTAAACAAGGGGCTGGGAATAAAATAATAATAAAAATTATTTAAAAACAATTAACAATTGTAAATTTCTCTATGTTGCAAAACGTCAATCGTCAATAATCATATTCCCCATGAAAATAATTTATATTTATTGTTATTAATGTTGTATTGTAAACGGGTTTTATAATTTGTAGATAGTTCATAATTTTGTTTTATTCTTGTGTCGTAAAACATACGAAAAATAAACTAAACTGAATTTTTAAAATACAAATTGCTTTTGTCAATATTGCAATATTCTATTATTTGTAATTAGGAGAGGATAACTTATGCCCAATCCTGAGCTTTGTACTGTATTTTCAGCTGTTTTATTAAATGCTTTATGTAATAATGTTTTATTAGGCTAGTTTTCATTAATCTTTGAAAAATCTTGTTTTTTAAAAGTACACACATATATTTTAAAGTACACGGATGTTTTTTTTCCTGAAGACCAGGCTACTATACCTCTGACCTAAGTGAACTATGCAGGTAAACGTGAACAGTTAATTTTTATTAGTCGTAGATTTACCTACGTGATTTCTCGCGTAACGCACCTTATACCTGTGACGTGTTTCTAGGTCGAAGAATCTTGTTTTCGCGTATTTGCCCGTAGAAGACGATCCACACGTAAATGTTTACATTCGTTCCCTCATCAAAGTTAAAGTTTATTTTGTTTAACGACACCACTAGAGCACATTGATTTATAATCACCGGCTATTGGATGTCAAACATTTGGCTATTCTGACATATAGTTTTTAAAGAGGATACCCGCTACATTTTTCCATTTTTCCAAGCGAGCGTTTCACCACTGGGCTACGCACGTAAAGCCCCCATTCCCACCTCCACCCCAACACAAAGTACTGATCCGGAAAATGGTGGCGTGGTGCCATCAGTATTACTAGGAAGGAAATGTTTTACTTAACGACGCACTCAACACATTTTATTTACGGTTATATGGCGTCGGACATATGGGTTAAGGACCACACAGATATCGAGAGAGGAAACCCGCTGTCGCCACTTCATGGGCTACTCTTTTCAGTTAGCAGCAAGGGATCTTTTATATGCACCATCCCATAGACAGGATAGCACATACCACGGCCTTTGATGTATCAGTCGTGGTGCACTGGCTGGAGCGAGAAATAGCCCAATGGGCTCACCGGCGGGGATCGATCATAAACCGACCGCGCATCAAACGAGCGATTCACCACTGAGCTACGTCTCGCCCCTCAGTATTACTAGATTCCTGTATTATCACATCGTAGCAAATTTTATGAAATTGGCGAATCCACAAAATCTGCCACGTTGACTGAATAGGACCGTCAGACAAATGAGAACGTTGCACGAAGAGAGAATTTTTAGGCAGTATCTGGCTGGCTTTACCTTGTGGAATGAATGAATGAATGAATGAATGAATGAATGCTTAACGAAGTCCCAGCACAAAAAGAAAAAAAAGGGAAAGAAATGTTTTATTTAACGACGCACTCAACACATTTTATTTACGGTTATATGGCGTCAGACATATGGTTAAGGACCACACAGATTTTGAGAGGAAACTCGCTGTCGCCACTACATGGACTACTCTTTCCGATTAGCAGCAAGGGATCTTTTATTTGCGCTTCCCACAGGCAGGATAGCTCAAACCATGGCCTTTGTTGAACCAGTTATGAATCACTGGTCGGTGCAAGTGGTTTACACCTACATATTGAGCCTTGCGGAGCACTCACTCAGGGTTTGGAGTCGGTATCTGGATTAAAAATCCCATGTCTCGACTGGGATCTGAACCCAGTACCTACCAGCCTGTAGACCGATGGCCTAATCACGACGCCACCGAGGCCGGTAGAGCAGCACAAAAAGAGCTATTGGGTGTGATACAAACATATATGAATACGAGTATAATTCACCACCAATTCTGTCGGTCGTCCATTACAGATTTTCCAACATTGTTTCCTATTAGTAAGTTATATTATTTAGCTGGAATGTTTTATGATGGATAAACTGAATAGAAAGGTATAATGCTTACATTTCAAAGTAGAAATGAATAAATAATTTAGCAGGAAGCCGCAATTATGCATCTTTAACGTGAAACATATTTAAAATATAAAACTCATTTCTGTTCACTATGTTTACGCAATAAGCCCCACCCCTAGTTGTATTAGAAAAATAATAAAATAGTTGGACTTCTTCCGATCGGAATATACACATGTATGTGGTCTAAAAATACATCATAGGCTATTGTTTCTCAAACATTTAGTAATTTTGACTCGTAGTCATCAGAGGAAACCCGCTATTTTTTCTAATGTAGCAAGGGATTTTTTATATGCACTTTCCCACAGACAGGAAAACACATACCACGGTCTTTGTCCAGTTGTGGTGCATTGGTTGGAACGAAAAAAAAAACCCAGTCAGCTGAATGGATCCACTGAGGTGGTTCGATCCTACGACGCAAGCACCTCAAGCGAGCACTCAACCGACTGAGCTAAATCACGCCCTGACAAACGTATTAAAGTCCAATCAAAGATAATACTATTCTCATGTCTGATATAATAAACTCGGAGCATCGTAATTTTTTTTATATTCTTTTTATTTTATTTTATTTTTGAGGGGGGGGGGGTAGGGGTTGGGGAGGTTTTTTTTTTTATGTTGTTGGGGTTTCTGTTTTGTTTTGTTTTTTTAAACAAACTATTAGATTATAATTTCCTATAAATTATTAGTTTTTTAGTTTAAAAAAAAAAGTCTTTTCTATTATTTCAATAAATATATTGCAATGCCCACACACTCCGATTCCCATGTATTACACTTTATTTCCATGTTTGTGATGTATCAAACACACACACACACACACACACACACACACACACACACACACACAAAGAAAACCACAAAAATCACAAAACCACAAAAACAAAAACCTGCATATTTAAACAATAAAATGAACATTATAATTATTTTGTTGTAAAACTAAACTGTGTTACGTCGTACGAGATACGTTTGTGAGTATGTACTGGATACGTTTGTGTGTATGTACTGGATACGTTTGCGAGTATGTACTGGATACGTTTGTGAGTATGTACTGGACACGTTTGTGAGTATTGATACGTTTGTGAGTATGTACTGGATACGTTTGTGAGTATGTACTGGATACGTTTGTGAGTATGTACTGGATACGTTTGTGAGTATGTACTGGGTACGTTTGTGAGTATGTACTGGATACGTTTGTGAGTATGTTCTGGATCACCGCCAAATGACGACTACACTAATAGTCTAAACGGGTGATCTGTGACACGGGTTGTAAGAAAGGAGTATTTCCCCAGTGGTGTTGGGGACGCACGGAGGCCATGCCCCTCAATCTTTTTTTTAAAAACTCTATTAAATTTTATAAAATCATACATACATACATACATTCATACATTCATTCATACATACATACGGGGGCGGGACGTAGCCAAGTGGTAAAACGCTCGCTTGATACGCGGTCTGTTTAGGACCGATCCCCATCAGTGGCCCCATTGGGCTATTTCTCGTTCCAGCCAGTGCTCCACAACTGGTGTAACAAAGGCCGTGGTATGTACTATCCTGTCTGTGAAATGGTGCATATAAACGACCCCTTGCTGTTAATCGAAAAGAGTAGCCCATGAAGTGGCGACAGCAGGTTTCCTATAGCTATACCTGTGTATGGTCCTTAACCATATGTCTGACGCCATATAACCGTAAATAAAAGGTGTTGAGTGCGTCGTTAAATAATACATTTCCTTAATTTCCTTCCTTGACACATACATACATTCATACATACATACATACATACACACATACATACATAGTGTGTGTTTGACCCCCCGCCCTCCAAGCCAATATAAAATCCTGTCTTCTCCAGTGTATATCCCCCCTCTAAAGCTAATTTCCTAGTCCTAGTATCAAGCCCACAGCTCAGATCAGTTTACCAAGGTGAACTCGCTAACAAGTAGAAACAAATGAAACATACACCTCCACGTTATACACAATGGTAGTGTTTGTTACATTTCTGAAATATTTGTGTTGGGATGGGTGGGTGTGTGAGGGGTGATTCAAAATATTTATGTTTAGATTTTTAAATTTTAATATTTAATTGCATTATATTAATATTTTATCAAATGTTTATATTGAATATCGCTACAATTTAATATTCATATTCTAAAAATATAAATTATTGCATTTACATGTATATAGCCTATTAGGAAGAGAAGAGAGAGAGAGAGAGATAGAGAGAGAGAGAGAGAGAGAGAGAGAGCGAGAGAGAGAGAGAGAGAGAGAGAGACATTAGGATGGAGTCCGTATATGGCTGTAGGTGTGTGTGTTGTTGTTTGTTTTGTTTTTGTTTTGTTGTTGTTGTTGTTGTTTTTTGTGAGAGAACACAATTAATTCATTTGGTGGGGTTGTCATGTTTACAATATTTGATCATACAGGTGAGTCAGATATAAATGGTAAATTTCCGTATCTTGTACTGATGACTTATAAACAATCAAACACGTTTCTAGGTAAATATTTTGAGCAGTATCCTGTTGGACGTTCAGCCAATGATCAGCGGTTTTTCTGGTGTGTCCGACTGTTTACGGGTACATCCCGAAAGAAAAAAACACACAATTTATTAACAATAGGACTGTCCGACCACGCACAGTCGAGTCAGATTAACCTTGTGACCTGTCACGTGATCTTTGAACTGACGATCAGTTTTACGATCTTGTAAGGCAAAATTGTCCCATCCCCGGTTGTGTAGAATGGTTAAGCCATCAGAAATAAGGCTGGTATGTACATGTACCGGGTTAGCACAACATAAAATTTGGGGTAAAGACTGGTTCAGAAATTATGGAATGGGAAAGGTCTCCAGTTTTATTCCTGATACTCACAATTTACAGAAGTGGCTTGGGAAAGGTGTTTCTCAAATCTGTGATCTTGTTGATGAATACGGCAACTTTTTAACTTTAACCGCATTTAATAATTTATACGAATTAAATGCATCTTTGTTTTAGAGTATCAGGGAGTTATTAACTCACTTAAGGCTTAGCTTAGGAAATCGAACTGAATAAAATAGAGACAAATATTACTTTCGATGATTCTCCTGTTCGACGAAAACTTTGTTCTATCAGAAATGGCTCAAAACTATATTATCATACATTTGTAACTTCCGAAAAGCCAAATTCTGCAATATCAAAATGAAAAAATTATTTTCTTTAAGACCTTAATTGGCACACTATCTATTTAAAACCATTTGTAACCACGCAAGAAATAAAACTTAGATGTTCCAATATAGGATACTTCATAGAATATTAACTACTAATAGTTTCGCATATAAATTAAAATTAATTGACAGGACGCGTATTAGTACATTTATTTTGGGAATGTAAAATTGTTCAGAACTTTTGGCATGATTATTTAAATTGGTTATCAAACTCATGTAAGCATATATGTAATTTAAAGCTTTCTATACACACACACACACACACACACACACACATGCACACGCACACACACACACACACACACACGTGTATATATATATTTGCATATTTTAAATATTTATGTACGTCGTTCATAAAATGGAAAAGAAGGATAAATGTGTGTTTTTTGTGTGTGAGAGATAAAAAAAAAAGATTGATTAGATATATATATATATAGAGAGAGAGATGTGCAGGAGAAGAGACTGGAGAGAGGAGGAGAGAGAGAGAGAGCGAGTGAGAGAGAGCATGAGAGATTAGAGAGAGAGAGAGACTGTATATATGGAGAGAGAGTAGAGAGAGAGAGTGGAGAGAGAGACACAGACACACACACCACGCTGAGAGATGAGAGGAGAGAGAGAGAGAGAGAGACATTAGAGAGACAGAGACACAGTGAGAGAAACAGAGAGGGACAGAGATCGACAGAGAGAGAGACACACACACAGAACGAGAGAGATAGAGAGAGAGAGAGAGAGGAGAGAGAGAGAGAGAGAGGAGAGAGAAAGGAGAGGGAGAGACAGTGAGCAGGAAACAGAGAGGGAGGAGCAGAGAGAGAGAAACACACAGAGAGAGAGAGAGAGAGAGAGAGCCGAGAGAGAGAGAGAGACTTAGCTGCGGAGAGAGAGACAGTGAGAGAACAGAGAGGAGAGAGAGAGAGAGAGAGAGAGAGAGAGAGAGAGAGAGAGAAGAGCGAGATGAGAGAGAAACAGAGAGAGGACGAGAGACAGTGAGAGAAACAGAGAGGGACAGAGAGAGACAGAGAGAGAGACACAGAGAGAGAGAGAGAGAGAGAGAGAGAGAGAGAGAGAGAGAGAGAGAGAGAGAGAGAGAGAGAGAGAGAGGTGGGGGTGGGGTGGGGTGGGCTGGGGTGGGTTGGATGCCAGTACCCTAAAGTATTATATTGTGTTGTTTTATTATTTTTATGTACACACAACCCATGTTTTACCCATAGCATGTGTTGTTCTAATTGTAAACAAGGGGCTGGGAATAATAATAAAACAAAATAATAATAATAATAAAAATTAACAATTGTAAATTTCTCTAAGTTGCAACACGTCAATCGTTAGACTAGTTATATTCCCCATGAAAATAATTTATATTGTTATTAATGTATTGTAAACTGGTTTTATAATTTGCAGATAGTTCATAATTTTGATTAACATTTTATATTATAGAATTATAGTATATTATTTTATTCTTATGTGTCATAAAACATACGAAAAATAAACTAAACTGAATTTTTAAAATACAAATTGCTTTTGTCAATATTGCAATATTCTATTATTTGTAATTAGGAGAGGATAACTTATGCTCAATCCTGAGCTTTGTACTGTATTTTCAGCTGTTTTATTAAATGCTTTATGTAATAATGTTTTATTAGGCTAGTTTTCATTAATATTTGAAAAATCAGATATCTTATTTTTCAAAAGTACGCATATATATTTTAAAGTACCCGGATGTTTTTTCCTGAAGACCAGGCTACTATACCTCTGAACTAAGTGAACTAAGCAGGTAAACGTGAACAGTTAATTTTTATTAGTCGTAGATTTACCTACGTGATTTCGCGCGTAACGCACCTTATACCTGTGACGCGTATCTAGATCGGGGAATCCCCACTGTATTGTTCGCGTGTTTGCCCGTAGAAGACGATCCACACGTAAATGTTTACATTCGTTCCCTCATCAAAGTTAAAGTTTGTTTTAATGACAACACTAGAACACATTGATTTATAATCACCGGCTATTGGATGTCAAACATTTGGCAATTCGGACATATAGTTTTTAAAGAGGATACTCGCTACATTTTTCCATTAGTAACAATTTTATATGCACCATCCCACAGACAGGATAGCACATACCACAGCCTTTGATATACCAGTCGTGGAGCACTGCCTGTAACATTAATTCATTTCAACTTATTTTCGTGCTCATATCCAATTAAGGTTCAAGCACGCTGTCCTGGGAACACACCTCGGCTATCTGTCCAGGAAATTTGGTTAGTTGTTAATGAGAGAGAAGACGGTGTAGTGGTCTTACACCTAACTCTCACTCTGGGTGGGAGCCGGTACCGGGCTGCGAACCCAGTAACTACCAGCCTTATGTCCGATGGCTTAACCACGAAACCACCGAAGCCGGTACTGGTTGTAACGAGAAATAGCCCAATGGGCCCACCGACGGGGATTAATCCTAGACCGACCGCGCATAAAGCGAGCGCTTCACCACTGGGCTACGCACGTAAAGCCCTCACCCCACCCCTACACAAAGTAATGATCCGGACAATGGTGGCGTGGTGGCATCAGTATGACTAGATTCCTGTATTATCACATCATAGCAAATTTTATAAAATTGGCGAATCCACAAAATCTGCCACGTTGACTGAATAGGACCGTCAGAGACAAATGAGAACGTTGCATGAAGAGAGAATTTGTCGGCAGTATCTGCCTGGCTTTACCTTGTGGAATGAATGAATGAATGAATGAATGAACGAAATGATGGATGGATGGATGGATGGATGAAAAAATGAATGAATGAATGAATGGATGAATGAATGGATGGAAGGATGAAAGGATGAATGAATGAATGAATGAATGAATGAAGCCCCCACACAAAAAGAGCATTTGGGTGTGGTACAAACGTATATGAATACGAGTATAATTCACGCCCAATTCTGTCGGTCGTCCATTATAGATTTTCCAAAAAAAAAAATCTATTAATAAGTTATATTATTTAGCTGTTTTATGATGGATAAACTGAATAGAAAAGTATAATGCTTACATTTCAAAGCAGAAATGAATAAATAATTTTAGCAGCAAGCCGCAATTATGCAACTTTAACGTGAAACATATTTAAAATATAAAACTGATTTCTATTCACTATGACCGGCCTCGGTGGCGTCATGGCAGGCCATCGGTCTACAGGCTGGTAGGTACTGGGTTCGGATCCCAGTCGAGGCATGGGATTTTTAATCCAGATACCGACTCCAAACCCTGAGTGAGTGCTCCGCAAGGCTCAATGGGTAGGTGTAAACCACTTGCACCGACCAGTGATCCATAACTGGTACAACAAAGGCCATGGTTTGTGCTATCCTGCCTGTGGGAAGCGCAAATAAAAGATCCCTTGCTGCTAATCGGAAGAGTAGCCCATGTAGTGGCGACAGCGGGTTTCCTCTCAAAATCTGTGTGGTCCTTAACCATATGTCTGACGCCATATAACCGTAAATAAAATGTGTTGAGTGCGTCGTTAAATAAAACATTTCTTTCTTTCTATTCACTATGTTTCCGCAATAAGCCCCACCTCTAGTTGTATTAGAAAAATAATAAAATAGTTGGACTTCTTCCGATCGTGACATCCTTAATTTCTTTTTACAACCCAATACCGGAATATACACGTGTATGTGGTCTAAAAATCCATTATAAAATGATTAGTCAGGAATTTTGTGACGTCACGTATTGTTTATAGCGCATTCCATTGCTTTCATTGCACAGGCATTTAGCACAGAGATTTATGGTTTGTTTTGAATGACGTAGTAATCGTGTCTGCATATAGACGCCGGTGTTTTATAAGCAGGGTTTAGAACATAATATAAAAAACAAACGTATTAAGAAGAAGTTTTTTGTTTAACGACACCACTAGAGCACATTGATTAATTAATCATCAGCTATTGGATGTCAAACATTTGGTAATTTTGACTCGTAGTCATCAGAGGAAACCCGCTACATTTTTCCTAATGTAGCAAGGGATTTTTATATGCACTTTCCCACAGACAGGAAAGCACATACCACGATCTTTGTCCAGTGGTGGTGCTCTGGTTGGAACGAGAAAAACCCCAGTCAGCTGAATGGATCCACTGGGGTGGTTCGATCCTGCGACCTCAAGCGAGCACTCAACCGACTGAGCTAAATCCCGCCCTGACAAACGTATTAAAGTCCAATCAAAGATAATACTATTCTCATGTCTGATATAATAAACTCGGAGCATCGTAATTTTTAAATATTCTTTTTGTTGTTGTTGTTTGTTTTGTTTTGTTGTTGTTGGGTTTTTTTGGGGGGAGGTGGCGGAGGTTTTTTTATGTTGTTGTTGTTGAGGTTTCTGTTGTTGTTGTTTTTTTCATATTTAAACAAATTATTAGATTATAATTTCCTATAAATTATTAGTTTAAAAAAAAAGAGAAAAAAAGAGTCAATAAATATATTACAATGCCCACAAACTCCGATCCCCATGCATTACACTTTATTTCCATGTTTGTGATGTATCAAACAAACATACACATACACACACACACACACACGCACGAACGCACGCACGCACGCACGCACGCACGCACGCGCACACACACACAAAGAAAACCACAAAAATCACAAAACCACAAAAAAACAAAAAACCCTGCAAATTTAAACGATAAAATGAACATAATTATTTTGTTGTAAAACTAAAATGTGTCACGGCGCACTAGATACGTTTGTGAGTATGTACTGGATACGTTTATGTGCATGTAATGGATGCGTTTGTGAGTATGTACTGGATACGTTTGTGAGCATGTACTGGATACGTTTGTGAGTATGTACTGGATACGTTTGTGAGTATGTACTGGATACGTTTGTGAGTGTGTACTGGATACGTTTGTGAGTATATACTGGTTACGTTTGTGAGTAAGTACTGGATATGTTTGTGAGTATATACTGGATACGTTTGTGAGTGTGTACTGGATACGTTTGTGAGTATGTACTGGATCACCGCCAAATGACGACTACACTAACAGTTGTTTGTTTACTCAAAGAAAAATAGACCACTTCCAAAGTACAAAGTTTTGGGAGAATGTAACGTTTTAATGTAATTATTTAAGTAATTTAATGAACAAACAATAAATATAATCAGGAAAATAATATTAGTACTACATGGCGCAGAACAAGTGACGTCACAGACGTGTTCTTTGCTACAACGGGTGATCTGTCACATGGGTTGTAAGAAACGGGTATTTCCCCAGTGGCGTTGGGGACACACGGAGGCCATGCCCCTCAATTTTTTTTTAAAACTGTATTAAATTTGATAAAATCATACATACATACATACATACATACATACATACATACCTACATGCATACCTACATGCATACATACGTACATACATTCATACGTACATACATACATACATACATACATACATTTCGATGGAAGCTTCGATAGCTCAGAGCGTATCGTGGTTAGTCTTGCAATTTGCGGGCGAATCGGTGCCACAGGTTCGAGTCCCAGCAACGGCATGGGACAATTTTTGAGGCCAGAAAGGATTTAATTATCCACTACGCCAGTGCGTTAATATCTATGTATGTAATAGTCAACCTCGACATACATACAATATATAGATATTCATACATCAATACATACTAGCCAGTGCCAGGTCTGCCCACTGTTTCATGCACGTAAGCGGGATCGACCGTGTAGATTGTAGGCCCCATGCATATGGTTGAGTTAAATGAAACTTCCTTTTTATGGAAGCTTCGATAGCTCAGAGCGTATCGTGGTTAGTCTTGCAATTTGCGGGCCAATCGGTGCCACAGGTTCGAGTCCCAGCAACGGCATGGGACAATTTTTGAGGCCAGAAAGGATTTAATTATCCCCTGCGCCAGTGCGTTAATATCTATGTATGTAATAGTCAACCTCGACATACATACAATATATAGATATTCATACATCAATACATACATACATTCATACGTACATACGGGGGCGGGACGTAACCCAGTGGTCAAGCGCTCGCTTGATGCGCAGTCGGTTTAGGATCGATCCCCATCAGTGGCCCTATTGGGCTATTTCTAGTTCCAGCCAGTGCTCCACAACTGATGTAACAAAGGCCGTGGTATGTACTATCCTGTCTGTGGGATGGTGCATATAAAAGATCCCTTGCTGCTAATCGAAAAGAGTAGCCCATGAAGTGGCGACAGCAGGTTTCCTCTCTTAATATCTGTGTGGTCGTTAACCATTTTCCTTTCTTCCATATAACCGTAAATAAAAGGTGTTGAGTGCGTCGTTAAATAAAACATTTCCTTCATTTCCTTCCTTCCTTCATATACATACATACATACATACATACATACATACATAGTGTGGTTGACCTCCCTCGAACCCAATATAAAATCCTGTCTACGCCAGAGTATATTCCCCCCGCCCCCATCTAAAGCTAACTTCCTCGTCCTGGTACTAAACCACAGCTTAGACCAGTTTCCCAGAAAACCACGTTCTGTGTACTCGGTGCGCCTGCTTTGTTTGCTGATCAACGTTTTACACAGCGTTACCAAGGTGCACTCGCTAACAGGTAGAAACAAATGAAACATAAACATCCACGTTATACACAATGACAATTTTTGAAATATTTGTGTTGGGATGGGTGTGTGTGTGAGGGGTGATTTAAAATATTTATGTTTAGATTTTTTTTTTTAATTATTTAATTGCATTATATTAATATTTTATCAAATGTTTTTACTGAATATCGCTACAATTTAATATTCATATTCTAAGAATATAAATGTATATAGTCTATTAGTAAGAGAGAGAGAGAGAGAGAGAGAGAGAGAGAGAGAGAGAGAGAGAGAGAGAGAGAGAGAGAGAGAGAGAGAGAGAGAGAGAGAGAGGGAGGAACAGAGAGAAAGAGAGAGAGAGAGAGAGAGAGAGAGAGAGAGAGAGAGAGAGAGAGAGACAAACGGAAAGAGATACCTCGAGAAAAAAACCCAGTTAAAGTTTGTTTTGTTTAACAACACCACTAGAGCACACTGATTTATTAACCATCGGCTATTGGATGTCAAACATTTGGTAATTTTGACATTTAATCTTAGAGAGGAAGCCCGCTACATTTTTCCATTAGTAGCAAGAGATAAATATATGCACCATCCCACAGACAGGATAACACATACCACGGCCTTTGATATACCAGTCGTAGTGCACTGGCAGGGAAGACAAATTGCCCAACAGGCCCACTGACAGGGATCGATCCTAGACCGACCACGCATCAAACGAGCGCTTTACAACTGGACTACAAACAGAGAGAAACAACGAGAAAGAAAGATTGAGAAATACAGACTGTAAACTGTATTTTTATTCTTGAAAAATTATAATTTAATTGTGTTGAAATTCAATAATAGTAATATATATTTATGGCGTTCAGGGGTGAGGGTGGGGTGAAGATAGAAAGGAGACGTTAATTTTGATACGTAGTCACCATCCACCACTTGCTTCATTGTATGATAACAATACCTGAACACGTACAGTACCGGTAGATTGGGTGTTAATATATAGGTATGTATAGCATTTGCTCTTAGGAACTAGGAGCGTGAATTAGCTCAGTCGGTTGAGTACTCACTTGAGGTGCTTTTATCGCAGGATGGAACCACCTCGGTGGATACATTCAACTGATTTGTTTTTTTCTCGTTCCAACCAGTGCACCATAACTAGTCAAAGGCCGTGGTATGTGCTTTCCTGTCTGTGGGAAAGTGCATATAAAAGATCCTAGCTTGCTACTTCAGGAAAAATGTAGCGGGTTTCCTCTGATATTTACGTGTCAGGATTACCAAATGTTTGACATCCAATAGCCGATGATTAATTATTTTTAAAACCCCCCCAACAAATTAGAAACTATTTTGAACCAATTAATCTGCAATTACTATTAGAAGATAGAACCACCCTAAGTGACGACACTAATAAACAAATATTTCAACATTTTCACAAATACATTAAACAAACACAACGATTTAACCAACAAAACTTTTTAAAGATAAAATTATATCTTATTATGCGGAATAGGTTTTGTTATTTTGTTGGTCTGTCTGACTAAAATAAAACAATATTAAAACAAGTACATCACGACTGGGAAAGTGTTTGCTGATAATGGAAAAATGTAGCGGGTTTTGTTATTTTGTTGGTCTGTCTGACTAAAATAAAACAATATTAAAACAAGTACATCACGACTGGGAAAGTGTTTGCTGATAATGGAAAAATGTAGCGGGTTTTGTTATTTTGTTGGTCTGACTAAAATAAAACAATATTAAAACAAGTACATCACGACTGGGAAAGTGTTTGCTGATAATGGAAAAATGTAGCGGGTTTCCTCTTAAGACTACGAGTCAAATATTACCAAATGTTTGACATCCAATAGCCGAATATTAATAAATCAAAATACTCTAGTGGTGTCGTTAAACAAAAAAAATGTTAACTTTATTTTTCCCTTTTTTCCCCATTATTTTTTCTTTTCTTCCATGTTTTAATCTTTCACATTATTCCGTTTTTTCGTTTTAAATGTACATATTTTAAAATAAAAATTGTTGTCGTCCTTCTTGTAATATTGTATTATTTGTAATTAGAAGAAGGTCTCGTAAGTTGGATACCTTCTGAACAATCAATAACATTGTAATCTGGGTACATCACATTTTAGAATTAAAAAAATTCATTGGTAACAAATAACACTATTCTTTTACGGATATATGCAGCTATTTCAATAAATGTTATATGTTTTATTAGGCTAATATTTATTAATATTTTTAAAGTCAAATACACGGATATGCTTTTTAAAAGTACCCGGATGTTTTCCTTGACGACCAGACCACTTGATCTCTGACCTAAGTGAACTAAGCAGGTAAACGTGACCAAATATTAGTTTTAGATGTATCTACGTGAATTCCCACGTAACGCACCTCATTCATACCCGTGACTTGTAACAGACAGAAGCCAAACGTATATTTTTACATTGTTCCCTCATCAATTTTCATGTAGTAAATGTACATGTAATTAACAACGAAACAATGTACTTTAAAGTGTTAAAGAACATTATGAAACCCAGAAATTAATGTGACATTATTAGCTCAAAGCAAGCTTATTTTTAAAATATTAAACTGATAGCACAGGGGCAGTCCATTTATAGTGGTGTTTACCATTCACAGCTACTTTAATTACAACCTTGCTTTGTTATTTCACATTCCATCAAACTACGGCCACCCGCCTGTTTAATAATACATACCTTTGTTTATTACTTTTGGAGGTTTAGAAGAAAAATATTTTTAAAAAACCACTTTCAAGCAACACTAAGGCCAAAAAAAAAAATATATATATATATAAAAAAAAAAAAAAAAAAAAAAAATAATAATAATAAAAAAAAAAAAATTAATTAAAAAAATAAAAACCCATCGGTCTCTGGTCAGACCAAAGTTCCAGAATTGATGCGGCGATGCGGCTTATTTTTTGTTCAGTTTTGTTTAAATCATGGATTGCACATAAAAGGTGGGTATACTTGATACCGAAATAAGGGGTATATTTAAAATGAAATCAGAATGCAGATCCTAGTTCATGTGCGATGGCATTTTGGCCCCAAATGCGGTTTTACGTAATAGCAAAAAAAGCCCGGTAAAAATGGATGTATATCGAGGGAAGTTAAAAAAATCCAAAACAATGTTGACGCGCGAGCATCAAAATCGACGTGCACGCTGACCAGAGACCAGAAATTTATTTTGTTTGGCCTAATCCATTTAAAAACAAAATAATTATGTTTTCTATATCACAGTTACAAGTGCCATATTTCGTCCATTACTTCTGTTGCGTGGAGGTAGCGGGTTTCCTCCCATTATCTGTGTGGTCCTTAACCACAATTATATCTGACGCCATATAATTGTAATCAAAATAACTTGAGTAAATTAAATTAATTCTTCCTTCTTCGTCCATTAATCCATATACATAACTAATGATACCAGGCCCGTAGGAACGTGGCGGGAGGGGGAGGATTGTGCACTTTTTTCCTACTCTGTATAACTAAAGATTAAAATGTGACTTGTGCCCCCACTCCACGCTAGATGTCGTGCCCACCCTACTGACCTGAATACAATATTAAATAAAGTTAAGTATGTGAATTAATGGACGAATGACTAAGAGTATAAACATTTTATATTTATATTGTTTCCGAAAATATGTTTTACCCCTGGCCGTAGCAAGACGTAGCAAGGTATGTGGTATGTACTGTTCTGTCTGTGGGATGGTGCATATTATAAAAGATCCTTTACCACTAACAGAAAAATAATCCATTACTACTAATGGAAAAATCATTTTCCTGTCCTGGGCAGAGGAGCAGCGAGGCCAGCACCTGCGCCCAGGACAGGCATGCGCTACAATAGCTTGTTCTGAATGTGCATGTACAACCCTATGACATGACATGACATGACATGACATGACATGACATAATGGAAAAATGTAACAGCTTTCCTCTGTAAGATTATATGTAAAAAAATACCAAACATTCGACATCCAAAAGCCGATGATTAATAAATCAGTGAAGGTATACAAGTCTTATTGGATGACTCATTTGCCATCGTTTTCATAATTCAAGGGTCCAAGTTTTACACCCATATTAGTATACGCGACCAAATCTTATAAATTTAGAGAACTAATGGAGAACAAACGAATAAGTACCTTAAATATATTAGCATGTTTCATAAATATAATAATTAATGAATTTAAACGCCTTGACTACAAACATCTAAACCTCAACCACTTAGCATATTATATATTTAAGCATTCTTTGGCCGCACACACCCGAAAATCCCCCAAAACATATAGAATCTCAAGTGGTAAAACACTGAATACCACACCATCAAAACCAAACATTTAATACATTATTACCATTATGTACTGTACCATATATGCTATTAATAATTTATTCGTTTATAAGTACTTGGATACCCGTTTATCTGTATTAAATATCTGTATTATTACATAATATATTGATATTTGAGATTGTATGTGTTTGTGTATGTGTGTATTAATGTATTTATTGTCAACCATATTCCTCCTTAGCCGCTGTGCAACGGCCCGAGTGCAAATAAAGTCGTGTCATCTTGACAGCAAAACATTATTAACCGAGTTAATAATAGTAAATACCCCAAAATATCCGGTAAAAATAATAGAAACTTAAAGAAAATCCTCTTCTTGGTTTTAAGTATGTAACTTCCCTGAAATGACTGCAAAATGGTATATAGATTTCACATTTCCTGAGGGTGTGGGCATGCCCTCGGACCCTCTAATATCTTGCGCCTTCCATGCTCAAAAAAACATCCTAACTACGGCCGACCGGCCTCGGTGGCGTCGTGGCAGGCCATCGGTCTACAGGCTGGTAGGTACTGGGTTCGGATCCCAGTCGAGGCATGGGATTTTTAATCCAGATACCGACTCCAAACCCTGAGTGAGTGCTCCGCAAGGCTCAGTGGGTAGGTGTAAACCACTTGCACCGACCAGTGATCCATAACTGGTTCAACAAAGGCCATGGTTTGTGCTATTCTGCCTGTGGGAAGCGCAAATAAAAGATCCCTTGCTGCCAATCGGAAGAGTAGCCCATGTAGTGGCGACAGCGGGTTTCCTCTCAAAATCTGTGTGGTCCTTAACCATATGTCTGACGCCATATAACCGTAAATAAAATGTGTTGAGTGCGTCGTTAAATAAAACATTTCTTTCTTTTCCTAACTACGGCCCTGAAGTCATTTATTATAGTTTCAAGCACGGTGGTACATTAATAATTATTGTACAAATAAAAACACCAGTCCAGGACAACCTCTATCATATTTGTTCACCAGTGACATGTGAAATAGCAAAGAGTACTTTACACTTTGGAAATATAGCACCCTTGACCTGCTATTTTTACATTATAACCTGTCTCACAGAAGGCCACCGAGCTGTCCCACTTTGTTCAAACAGCGCTCGCACAACGCTGTCTACTTCAATAAAAGTAAAATGGCGACACAAAATGAGGCTGGAAGTACTGAAGTGACTTTTGAGAAACCCGACCCATACACCGACATAGAGCTGCTAGTGGAGGGGGAAAGTTTGTACTGCAACAAAACCATCTTGTCGTACGCGTCGCCGGTTTTTGCTAAAATGTTTCACGGAGAATTCACGGAAAAGGATCAAGCGAAGATACCGCTTCCGGAAAAGAAGTATGATGACTTTCGTTCTTTTCTATTGTGCATACACCCTGCTACGTTAAAAGAAGTAACAACGGAAAACGTAGAGAAGGTACTACCTCTTGCAAACAAATACCAAGTATCCCACCTTAAGGAAAAATGTGACGTTGTTCTTGAGAAAATCATTACCGATTATAGCTACAAAATATATGGCTACGGTGCACAAGATAAACTTGTGCATTACCTCGAACTCGCTCGTAATTTTGACCTGGTGAAGACGAACCAAAAAGCTGTTCAAGTTATCGCATCTATGTCTTGGAAGAACAATATAAAACCAAGTTTGGAAAAAGCTGGAATCGACGATAAAGTAAAACTAGAAATTTTGTCTAGACGTATGGAAGATCTTGAATCTGGAAAATTGAAGCTTTAAAAGAGGATGTTCTGGTATATACAGAATTTACATTAATGCCTTAAAGAGAATTGATCCTGAAAATATAATTGTACTCTGTTCTGCTTTTGGTCGAAACTTATAGCACCATGCTTATAGTCCTTTCCACGGGGAACGCAATTTTCTTATTGTGGTATTTGTACAACAAGTTACTTATTTCTAAGCCAATTGTTTCCTAAATTGCATACAAAAATAGTGTGTGGTTTTTGTTGTTGTTGTTGTAGTTGTGTGGGAGTTTTTTTGTTTGTTTGTTTTTTGTGTTTTTTTGTTTGTTTCTTTGGTTTTTTTGTGTGTTTTGTTGTTGTTGTTGTTGGGGTGGGGTTTTTTTTTTGGGAGGGGGGGAGGGTGTGTGCACATTTCCAAAACACTTTTACTTTTCTTCTTACATCAGTTCTAATTGAAATTATTTACAAAACATAGACTGTAAAGGAATATAGAATGTTCAGTTATGTACGTCTATTTGGATCTTGATTGGCTTAATGTCACTAGAAGCTACACCTACGTCACGATACGATACGTATCACGATACATAACTCGCGATACGATATGTACCACGATACATAACCGGCGATACGATACATATCACGATACACTATATATAACGATACCTAACTCACGATACGATACATATCACGATACGATACATATCACGATACCTAACCCACGATACGATAGGTATCACGATACATAACCTGCGATACGATACGTGTCACAATACATAACCCGCGATACGATAGGTATCACGATACATAACCCGCGATACGATATGTATTACGACACATAACCTGCGATACGATATGTATCACGATACATAACCTGCGATACGATACGTGTCACGATACCTAACCCACGATACGATAGGTATCACGATACATAACCCGCGATACGATATGTATTACGACACATAACCTGCGATACGATACGTGTCACGATACCTAACCCACGATACGATAGGTATCACGATACATAACCCGCGATACGATATGTATTACGACACATAACCTGCGATACGATATGTATCACGATACCTGATGCAGGGTATTTTCCCCCTTAGAACAAGAAATTGAAGCTTGGGTGAAATGATTTTAAAATAAGACATAAACATGATAAAAGTGAAACACTGATTAAACACAGTTTAAATATGGAAACACCACATCATAGACATATTGACGTAAGCAGGCACATATTCTCTGTCCACTTCACTGTTTCTCCTTGAAGGAAATAACTTGTCAATACATACGTCTCAGTACAAATTGGTGTTGGTAAACTGATATGAAATTAAAATATGAACCGATACATGGTAAATATATAAATCGATACACAAGCAAGGGTATCGTGTATCGTATCGTCAGCAGTAGTATCGTAATGCATTGGTGTATCGTGTCATCCCTGCTAGAAAAAAAGTAAAGTTTGTTTTATTTAACAATGCCACTAGAGCACATTGATTTTTTGTTATCTTATCATCGGCTATTGGACGTCAAACATATGGTCATTCTGACACTGGGTTTTTTAGAGGAAACTCGCTGACGCCACAGGCAGCAAGGGATCTTTTATTTGCGCTTCCCACAGACAGAATAGCACAAACCATGGCCTTTGTTGAACCAGTTATGGATCACTGGTCGGTGCAAGTGGTTTACACCTACCCATTGAGCCTTGCTCAAGGTTTGGAGTCGGTATCTGGATTAAAAATCCCATGCCTCGACTGGGATCCGAACCCAGTACCTACCAGCATGTAGACCGATGGCCTAACCACGACACCACCGAGGCCGGTCCCTGTTAGAAGCTGAAGACATGTTTTCTTAAATAACAGTTTTTAAAAATGCATCCTATATGACTGTGAGGGTGTTTTATACACCAGGGCCCCGTTCCACAAAGCTATCTTAGCCCTAAGATCACCTTAAGTACATAGCTACCTTATGCACTAAGGTGATCGTAATGTTAAGATCGCTTCGTGGAACGGGGCCCTGAACACATCAAATGATTACGAACTTAATAATTTTCTTGTCTCCAGATTTAAGTGGAACAGTTTGAGTAAAGGAGTGATGGAAATTTTGTTGGGTGATTATGCATTAAGAACTAAATTGACGGGACAACATGTGAAGAAATGATCGTTTCACGGAAGAAACTAAGTTTTGACCAGATACATGTTGTAAGAGGACTACGTCCATTTAAAACCGCAAAAATTGTCAATATGGATTATCCTCCTTTACTCGAAAACCGTCCTGCTAACAGGAAATGGCCGATGCGCATGCTCAGTGTTATCACACTAACTTGTAACTAACAGTATTGTTTACCTTTTCACTTCAGTAATAAAAAATATAAAACGTTTTCCATATAACCACTTGTTGTTTCTGTTTACATAAACATTGCAATAGGTAGTAAGAATCTATCATTGTTCTTACCATGTCCCAAAACCCGTTCTATGCAGTTATCAAAGCAAATCACGTGGTTTTTAACTAAATTAATCAGACCAGAATGAATGAATGAATTAATGTTTAACGACACCTCAGCACGAAAATGTCTATAAGCAAACATGACTGGGATGCATCATTAATTTTAAATTATTTTCGTGCTTATATCCAATTAAGGTTAAAGCACGCTGTCCTGGGCACATACCTCAGCTATCGGGGTTGTCAGTCCAGGACAGATGGTTAGTCGTTAGTGGTTAGTGAGAGAGAAGAGGATGTAGTGGTCTTACACCGACCCACTGAGTCGTTAAAACTCGCTCTGGGTGGGAGCCGGTACCGGGCTGTGAACCCTGTATCTACCAGCCTTATGTCCGATGGCCTAACCACGACACCACCGAGGCCGGTTGGGATGTATCGTTTATCGTGTAGATGTCTTGTTTATCAATTACAAGTCTTATGTTTCACGTATATTAGGTATGTAGTGAAGTGGTATTCATTGTGATGGTAGAATGCAGCGTAGGCATGCATAATGATTAATTGTATTGTGCACAAAAATATTTTTAACCTTTTTTTTTTCAGATATATATTTTATTATTTGTTCCTTAAATTAATGTGTTGCTACGTCAACTGTCTACAATGTGCGGTTTTGTTTTTATATACTCTATTTTAAAATACGACGGTTTTTGGGTTAAGACGATTTTCGAGAACTAGCGATACATACCTTTAGTACATGTTAGAATGAAAACAAAATCATTGGTAACAAATAATATTGTTATTTTAGGAATATTTTCAGCTTTTTCAATTAATGCTTGTTTAATAATGTTTTATTTGACTAGTTTTTAATTAATATGTTTAAAGTCTGGTACTTTTTTTTGAGTAGGCCTACACGGATATGTTTTTTAAAGTACCCCGATCTACTTCTTGAAGATCTCTGACTTAGGTGAACTAAGCCCCTGAACGTGAACAGTTTTAATTATTTTAGATTTATCTATATGATCTCTAGGTTAGGGAATTCCCATTACATTTTTCTAAGGAGGGAGTGCACAGTTTAAAAAGGCCACCTACAGTATTCAGGACCGTAGCTAGCGGGGAGGGGAGGGGGCGTAGTCTTGGTATAAAGTGCTCCTGCTGAGAATAACTATTGACAGGCCTCGGTGTTGTAGTGGTTGATCCATTAGACTTAAGGCTAGTAGGTACTGGGTTCGCATCCCGGTACTAGCTCACACCCAGATAGAGAGAGCTTCTCTCGCACAAACTACTAACCCACTGTCATGAACAGATAGTCCAGATAGCTGAGGTGTGTGCCCAGGACAACGTGCTTGAACCTTAATTGGATTATAAGCTCGAAAATAGTATACAAACAAGCAAACAAAGTAGCTAGTGATAATTTCCCTATTAGCTCAGTTGGTAGAATGCTGGATTCTCACACAGATTCTCTTGTTCGAATCCTGTAAGTGGAGATTAAAATCTGTTACATAATGAAGACGAGTTTCATTTCCTACTTGTTTACCCACAAATCAGTGAATTCAGTGTTAAATAGATTTTAAAATATTACTAATGTAAACCATCGGTTTTCAAATTAATTCAGTTATTACATGACGCTAGCATGAGAGTTATTATTAACTAAAAATAAATATCTCTATGATGATACAGCAAATCGTCAATCATTAGCATAACCATGAAATATAATAAACTTTTTGCCGTGTCCTTGTCCTTGTCCTTGTCACGTTATGCATAAAGTTACTTAAAGTTTGGTCTGTTTAACGACTTTATGCACATGCTTGTATTAATTTAATGTTCAAACACGTCCGTCCTGGGCTCAACATCTGACATTGCCAGTGGCTTGGCCCTGGACAAAGTTCTGTACATGTTTAATTATTTATATTGATTGCTATGTCATGTTGTATTGCAAACTTCATGTACATGTAGTTTGCATATACATGTAGTTCACGATTTTCGGTAACATTTCGCATTGTATTGCCGTAAGGCGCACATGTGAATGGGACTCATTCCCCCTACATATTTATGTTCCGCTTTGTTTCAACTTCTTTCCAACAAGGATGCACTTTTGACGAGTTAGTCTAAGTGCACTTTTCCTGTTACTTTCCCCGCAAAACATTTCCTGGATCCACTCCCGAGGCGTACGGAAATAAAGTGAAATGAATTGAATTATATGTCCCTAACGTCATATAACAGACGACACTATGCTAGAGGTTAGCCCCACCCCTGGTACTGTTTTAAAAAATACATGTAATAATAATAAAACCGTGGTCTTCCGATCGTGACATCCTAGATTCCTCTTTACATCCCAATACCGGAATATTCACAAGTACATCATAGCATTAATATTAGTCATAAATATTGTGGCATCACGCATTGTTAATAGTGCATTCTATTAGTTTTATTACACAGGAACTTAACACAAAGATTTATGGTCAATGTACGGCTCAATAACCATGCATGCATTTAAACTTTAATAGCCTAGTTTTAGATAAAGAAACAAATTTGATTACTTTTAAGCCACCCGGATATTGTTAAAATTACAGCCAAAAGTTGCCATCTTATTTTATTACGTCGTCAAAGATTTTTTATACATACAGAGATATACATATTTTATGGTTTTTAGTTTTAATTCTTATAAATACAATATTTTATTATTTTTTATTTTTTTAAATAGTTTTAAAGTCTCTTATAACTCCACAGGAGTGGCTTGTGTACTTTTATTGCTGTATTATTGTATTATTACTGTTGAATTCTTGTTTTTACTTTAATCTGTACGTACAGATGAGACGTAAATTAAAACAATTGTCCGTCTGTGTTATAACTAGTGTTTAGAACATATTATAAAGACCGAATGTATTAAAGTGAATTCTCGAGTCTCGTATAATATTGATTTTAAATGTAAAATTAATAAAGTTTGTTTTGTTTAGACAGGAAATTCGCTACATTTTTCTATTAGTAGTAAGGGATCTTTTATATGCACCATCTCACAGACAGAATAGCACATACCACGGCCTTTGATATACCAATCGTGATGCACTGGCTCAAACGAGAAATAGCCCAATGGGCCCATCGACGGGGATCGATCCCAGACCGACCGCACATCAGGTGGGCGGTCTACCACTGGGCTGTTTCTCGCCCACCGTAAAATTAATAACACTACTGGCATTTTTACTGTAACTGCTCGACCCCATAAACATAGCACACAATATAATATTAATAGTAATAAATAAATTAATTAATTATTAATAAAAAAAAAGAAAGAAAGAAAGATAAAAATTATGTATGAGGTTTCAATGATACGTGGAAAGTATAAGTTGAGTTTTAAAAATATTTTAAATATAATTACATATTTATAAATTGAAGCGAAATGGTTTACAATGTAATCAAATTTTCAAAATTAATGTAATTTTCTGCATCTCTTGATTAATTCTTTTTTTAAATCCACTTCTACTTGTATATCATGTACGTAAAAAAATTATTATCAAATATTATGCATGTAAGTAACAAGCTATGTGGGTTTTTTTTATTAAAAAGATCGCTTTGCCAGGTATGTTTGAACAGCAGTATTATTAAATAATTATTAATTTAATAGTTAAATAAAGATAATTTTTATTCATATTTCTTTTAAGAAATTCATGGTCAAGTAAACATTTTGGCGTTACATGTTTTGACAGGATAAAGTCCCAGTCATACTGTCAGGTATTGATGGCTAGGTATTACTACGTTGTTAAAACGTAGTAAAACGGCAATATACGTAGTAAAACGTATTATATACGGATATATACGAATGGCAGATTGCTCCAGCCACGTTCATGTTCAAAATAAGCGTGGAGTTTCGATATACGTAGCATATACCAAACGCGGCAAAAATTTGGCAATACGTAGGGGTGGGAAACGTAGTAATACCTAGCCCTCAACACCTGATAATGTGACTGGGGCTTTAACAAAAAGCGAAAGATATTGTCAAAAATTAGATAAGATGTATATAATAAATAGACCATCGCATGGTGGGTTTTTTTCGAATACGATATTTAGGTTAACTCGTGATGTGTGAAAATCATATTTTCACTCATTGCTTCACAATATTTTTAGTGTGTGTGTGTGTGTGTGTGTGTGTGTGCACGCACGCATGTTTTTTTTTAGTTTGTTGTTGGGTTTTCTGTTTGTTGTTTTTTGTTTTGTTTAGTTTTTGTTTTGCTTTGCTTTGCTTTGCTTTGCTTTGCTTTTGCTTTTGCTTTTGCTTTTGCTTTGCTTTGCTTTTGCTTTGCTTTTGCTTTGCTTTGCTTTTCTTTTGCTTTGCTTTGCTTTTGCTTTGCTTTGCTTTTGCTTTTGCTTTGCTTTGCTTTTGCTTTGCTTTGCTTTTGCTTTTGCTTTTGCTTTTGCTTTGCTTTTGCTTTGCTTTGTTTAATCAAATCTAAAATTACTATCGGTATGTATTGGTGGTTCAGGTATGCTTCTTCCTAAAACATAAATCTCATTTCATTAAACTGTCCTTTTAGAAAACCATAGCGACCCATTGCTATGTTATATGAATCCCGCCGACAATAACCGTTGTTTTGATAGCAATAAATGATCTCACATTATCATAGACGTACAAGCTTCCATTTATGTAGGGAACGGGCCGATTTTTTATATATGTGGAGAATTAAACATCACTAGGAATCCGCGTGAATATAACTATAATTCTAATTGTTAAAAGTAGCAAATACATTCCAATTAAGTTCATTTTATTGTATAAATATTTTAATTTTGCTTGTTAAAAGCCTTGACAGGCGGCTCCAGATACTTCGTCTAAGTTAATGTTTCTCTGTGTTTAGTCTTAAACCATTCCAATGTAAACTTTAGTAGACCGCACCGACCAGTGATCCATAACTGGTTTAACAATGGTTTGTGCTATCCTGCCTGTGGGAAGCGCAAATAAAATATCCCTTGCTGCCTGTCGTAAAAGAGTAGCCTATGTGGCGACAGCGGGTTTCCTCTAAAAAACCCAGTGTCAGAATGACCATATGTTTGACGTCCAATAGCCGATGATAAGATAAAAAATCAATGTGCTCTAGTGGCGTCGTTAAATAAAACAAACTTTACTTTTTAGTAGACCGTTTTTTGCTGCCATTATACCATCTAATACGAAATATGTACGTTAGTTGCTAGAGATTCACAGCCCCTACGAAGCTACTCACGACGCTCATGACATCTGTCGATCATGCCCCCCCAATTTGTTTTCAGCCTGGATTCCGTCTAATTAGGCAAGGGACGTCACTCTTCGCGCGCATGCGCAATAGGTAGCGAAAGAGGTCTATTAAACGAAAATGCTCATAGGCCTAAATCAGGGCTCGAAATAGAAATTAACCTGCTAAAGCTACCAAAAACTTACTTAATTCCACAATGCACTAAAATATATCTCAGAGGTCTTAATTTTCCTACACACTGTCCAAAACCCTACCATCAACCCCGTATTATCGTATTTGTAGCAGGACATATGTTTTCTGAGCAGAATATATTTGTTTTGTCCTGATACTTACCCCCCCCAAAAAAACCCCCAAAAAACAACAACAACAAAAACAAACAACAACAAAACAAAAAAAAAAAACCCCCCCCCAACAACCCCCCCCCCCCCCCAACAACACACACACACACACATACCAAAAAAACTGCAAAAAAACAAAAAACAAAAAAACAAGCAGGCCATATATTACTTCCTATTTCGAGCCCTGTCAGTGTATATTATGATGAGACGAACTATCAATATCACGTTAAGTGTGATATATCGCAGTATCAATTCTTCTTTGTGGTAGCGGGGCGGGACTCGCTCGATGCGGGGTCGGTTTGGGTCGATCCCCGTCGGTGGGCCCATTGGGCTATTTCTCGTTCCAGCCAGTGCACCACGACTGGTATATCAAAGACCGTGGTATGTACTACCCTGTCTGTGGGATGGTGCATATAAAAAATCTCTTGCTGCTAATCGAAAAGGGTAGCCCATGAAGTGGCGACCGGGTTTCCTCTCTCATTATCTGTGTGGTCCTTAACCATATGTCTAACGCCATATAACCGTAAATAAAATGTGTTGAGTGCGTCGTTAAATATAACATTTCTTTCTTTATTTTTGTTTATAGAAGCAGGCGATTATTTCAAGCTGAGCTCCATTAGCTCTCAATTGTCGTGGTGTGTGCTATCATGTTTGTTAAAAGTGCATATCATAAAAAGTTAGTTGGTAATTAGTGTCTTCAAATAAATATTTCTTTTCTTTAGCATTCTCAAAAGCAAGATCGATATTTTAATAGTGAATAATATTGAATCTTTGTGCGTTGTTAAATTATCATTAACCCATATTAGTACACGGAAATCCTGTCTGATTACTGGCACACCTACCGTAAAACGCATTGATATGATAATATGGTACTTTCTAATTCTAAGGGAATAATAACGGTGTGTCCGGGTAGATTACTAATTCCAGGCTAATGGGTTTGTGATCAACAAATACACCTTGATATTTAATCATGCACGTTTCGCAATCGATTTTTTAAACACATAAAATATTACAAACACTAAGTTTTTGGAATGATAATTGAAATCCTTATAATTTCGACGCTTCAAATGTCATTGCGAATCTGTGTGGCAGGTTCAAATTTCATCAACATATACTTTGTATTTTTATTATTTCAATTAGTTTGTGTAGTTTTTAGAAGTTATAATTCCGTAATTTTATTAAAACCATTTGGTATATGCTACGTATATCGAAACCCCACGCTTATTTTGAACATGTTCAAAACAAATGTGGCTGGAGCAATCATCATTTCGTATATATCCGTATGTAATACGTTTTACTACGTATATTGCCGTTTTACTACGTTTTAACAACGTAGTAAAACCTAGCCACCAGTACCTGACAATGTGACTGGGGCTTAGACGCCTTTTCTTATTTATAATAATAGTAACAGACCAATAATAGATTATTAGTTTTTTATGTTCAGATTTTTTTAAAACAGTGTTAAAACCGGATCGACGCCAATGTCGACAAGAAAAAATTCAAAATATTCAATGAAATAAATTATCTAGTGATATAATTTTATTGTTTCTATGACTCATCTGCAGCATGTCACAGCATTACATCATACATATTTCACTATTTCAGTTTCAAACAGGATGTTTAACGTTATTTTACAAATAATCAGACACCTCGACCTTTAGTTAACACAATATTGACATTCCCGAGTGAAAAACACGAGCTTACACTTTCCCTTTCTATAATATGGCGCGTACTCAAAGGAGTTCCCGTTCGTCATGAATGTGTTTAGAATTTACCTTTAAGTTTGGTTCCTTTGCAGATAATTATGTCTGCAGTTAATCAGGTTTGTCAGAGCCAGGGTGAAAAGTTTGGGGGGGGGGGGGGGGGGTAAGGTACGCTTGCTCACTTTAGTATTATAGTGGTAGCAGGGCCGTAGCAAAAACAAATCCGGAAAAAATTATAGAAACTTAAAAAAAATTCTCTTCATAACTGTTTAAAGAGTTTTAGACTATTAACTACTCAGTTGTCCCCCCCCCCCCCCCCCCCCCCCCCAACAAAAAAACCTAGCTACGGCCCTGGGTAGTGAAGCGAACTTATGTGTCCCAAGAACCTCTGTTAAAGAGCACACATGAGTATAATTAAAAAACCTAACAATGTTGCATGGGACGAATTTACGATGCCTGTTTTTCTCAAACGCAGGTGTTTAAGCATTGTAAATGTATGTAGTTACACATGTGTAAGATAAAATCAGGTTTGGTAAATTCGACCCCATATGTCTTTAGCCCCAACCCCAGTAAGTGGCCTGATCTGCGGACGTTTTTATACACACACCCACCACCCGGTTCCCCACCCTAGTGGTGGATTCTAGATTTTTCTACGGCCAACCTGTACACCTTAACGGCCTTAACGAGGCCACACATGTGGACATACAGATATATGATTAAATAGTCCGATCCTCTCTTCCTTCTCTCGTTTATTTTTGGACTGTCCTTCTAAAATGCTCCAAAATATATAAATATTCGGCCGAGCAATCAATTCCTTTTTATTTTTTACTAGTTAACTTTTTAATTAAAAAATAATATATATATATTATTATCTTTTTCACTAATTGCTATTCCAAAATTCTGTCCATTTCCAATTCACCCCCCCCCCCCCCCCCCCCCCCCCTTCTGTCCCGAACCCAGTCACTGGCTAAGTCTAAGAGATTGTTCCCGGGAGAGACGTGCTTGAACCTTAATTGAATATAGGCACGTTAATATGTCATCCAATCCAATCCTACGGACATATCCAGTATTCAGTGAGAGAATGCAGCGTTTAAAACTTTTAAAGTTTTTTTTTTTAACAATACCACTAGAGCACTGATTAATTAATCATAAGATGTCAAACATTTAGTAATTCGTAGTCAACAGAGGAAGCCCGTTACATTTTTCCATTAGCAGCAAGGGATCTTTTAAATGCACTTTCCCACAGACAGGAAAGCACTTACCACGGCCTTTGACCAGTCGTGTTGCACTGGTTGGAATGAGGGCGAAATTTCGCTCTGTCGGCTAAGCGCTCACCTGAGGTGCATGCGTCGCAGGATCGAATTACCTCGGTGGATCCATTCAAATGATATATTTTGTTTTACTTGTTCCAATCAGTGCACCACAACTGATCTAAGGCCGTGGTATGTGCTTTTTTGTCTGTGGGAAAGTGCATATAAAAGATTCCTTGCTACATTAGAAAATATGTAGCGGTTTCCTCTGATAACTACGAGTCAGAATTACCAAATGTTTGACATTCAATAACCGATGATAAATTAATCAATGTGCTCTAGTGGTGTCAACAAAACAAACCTTAACTTTTAACCTTTGGTTGGAACGAGAAAACCCCAATCAGTTGAATGGATCCACCGAGATGGTTCGATCTCGTTTAAAAAGAGCACATGTTGGCAGTATGTAAAAATATACCAACAAATATTATCTAAATGGTAATCTTCCACAGAAATGCCAAGCTGACCAAGATATTACTGGTACTGCCCACTGAAAACAAATAAATGCATAGTGGGTGTTTTTTTTACCTGCTAAACACATGGAATTTGTTTTTGTGCAGTGCGCAACCCCAGCATCCTCCCCTTGGATCTGCACTGCCGCCATCGATTTAGTTGAAAGTGTATCTAACGAGCCTGTTCAAGACTCAGAGTATACTATACGCCATTAGACACTTGAAACTTTATTACAAGGCAAAGAAGGAAGGAAATGTTTTATTTAACGACGCACTCAACACATTTTATTTATGGTTATATGGCGTCGAACATATGGTTAAGGACCACACAGCTATATAGAGAGGAAACCCGCTGTCGCCACTTCATGGGCTACTCTTTTCGATTAGCAGCAAGGGATCTTTTATTTCTCCCATCCTAGCCATGCAAGGCAGGTGTATTCCATGACGTCAGCCCATACGGAATAAATCGGTCTTGCATGATCACGTGACTTCTGTTGTTTGAGCTCATATTAATATTGGGTGACGTCACATAAACGGTAAAATAACACAACAAATGCTTTTTATATTTCATAAAAACAAGGAAACCGGCTGTCATAATGAAATTATACTATCATTTTCGGTTTATACTTTTAGTATAAACCATTTCTGGGTACGATCTTTTCAATGGTTATGATTATTTTATTGTAAGATAATGTAGGTTTTTCACTTTTTCCCAAAATGCTTGTTTTTCATCTAGGCTACTGGGTGGGAGAAAAATAATCCTCCATTATGTATCCATTCTGGACAGGGGTATTCCACCCTCGGGTACATAATATGATGTCAGGGACTCGGCAAGCCTCGTCCCTGACAACAAATTATGTACCATCGGGTGGAATAGCCCTGCGAACGCTTTACCACTGGGCTACGTCCCACCCCTTATTACGAGGCCGTCAAACGATAGCATGTGGGAATTATACAATAGGTATTTTATAATGACAAGATGACAACATCTGTTCTTCGTGAAAATATACTCATATAATTCAAAATACCTGCACAGATTTTAAAAAATGAAGAAGTGGTGACAAAATAATTAAATATAGAAATACGAATTTTGACAAGTTAGTATTTTAAATAGTATCTAATGATATTGAAGATAATGCTTTACTGAATTTACTCCAAGTTTAGTCTTTGAATGCATTGAAATATATATATACAGCTTTGATCGACTGCGAACCGCACTAGCCCCACACACACACACACACACCCAACCATCACCACACACCGCTTCCTCTGATAGTTTAGCTTCACTACACTTTGAGCATGGTGGAACTGATTGCTTAAAATGTCTCAGGATTTGTTTTAAAGATAATGTACGTTTTCCAAGAGAGTATATTATAGGATAGTTCACAAGTTCGTACCCTTTAGTATAAAAGCGCCCTTGTTGTCTGGCTAGAGAAGACCCTGTGTTACTGTACCCTAAAGGAAGGAAGGAAGAAATAAGTCTATTGAACGACGCATAGCACATATTTAAATTATGGTTATATGGTGTTGGACATAATGGTTAAGGACCACACAGATAATGAGAGAGGAAACCTGCTGCCATCACACAATGGGCTATTATTTTCGATTAGCAGCGAGGAATCGTTTATATGCGCCACCCAACAGACAAGATAGTATATACTATGGCCTTTATTACACCAACTGTGGTGCACTGGCTGGAACGTGAAATAGCCCAATGGCCCCACCAACGGGGATCGATCCCAGACTGAATGCGCATCAAGCGATCGATTTACCATTGGGCTACGTCCCACCCATATTCCCGGGTTATTATAGCCAAATATGATACAAAGTCTTCCAGTGTCAAAAAGTTAAAAGTTTGATTTATTAATCATCAGCTATTGGATATCAACAATTTATATAATCTTATGAAGTTATAGTCTTCATAGGAAACCTGCAACATTTTTCCTAATGTAGCAAGGGATTTTTTATGTTCAATTTATCACAGACAGCACAGCACATACCACGGTTTTTGATAAACCAGTCGTAACAATACGGGCGCTCTGCCGACTGAACTAGGTTGTCAACGGGAGAGACTCTTTTATTTCAATAGATACAGTTGAAACAGGTCCACTGTCATCAATCATATCGATCCTCCGTACAAGGACAAGGCACCTCAGACGGGCGCTCTGCCGACTGAACTAGATCCCGCCAGTGCACCACGACTGGTATAACAAAGGCCGTGGTATGTGCTATCCTGCCTGTAGGGTGGTGCATATAAAACATCCCTTGCTGCATTAGGAAAAATGTAGCGGGTTTCCTCTGATGATTACGAGTCAGAATTACCAAATGTTTGACATCCAATAGCCGATGATTATTTAATCAATGTGCTCTAGTGGTGTCGTTAAACAAAACAAACTTGTTTCTCTTTTTTTCCGTTGGTACAATGGATCAAAGGAACCATGCTTACCAGTAACACTTTGTAAACATAAAACAAAGTCTAAAGATTAACTGAGGAAAGTTCTTTAATATATATAGTATAAACATGTATAAAGTCACATAAGTATTTACAAGCCATTCAACATATATACAGTATATAATATTCTTACCTCTATTACTTTAATGAAATCCAAATTATCTCTTTGAGGTTTATGACAAAATATATTTTGAAAGACACATCTGGCGTGAGATTTCAAAATTAATTTTCGAAACAAAAGGAAAAGCTTGAGACACTGTAGAGCTTGATAGCACTACGCCACTGACGATATATACGAGGCGAGTTCCATGCACCATAGCTCGAGTGTTCTCTAGCGTTTTCTGTTATATATGACAATAATAGCATAACGCTTAGAGGACACTCGAGCTACATGCACCAGTATCTCGTTATGGAGGGATCACCGTCAAACAAAATAAAGAAATACCTTTATATATAAAATCGAAAAGAAAAAAGAACAAATAGAAAATAAAATGCAGTTCATTAAAGACCGGATCACACGGTAGTTGACCTAGTAAAGAATTGAGTCGTACCGATAATTTGAAATATATACTGTGCGTACGTTCTCTCTTCAGCTAACGCTGGCTATCATAAGCCGCTTTCCAAACACATAAAATAGCGTTAGATATAAACGGATATAAAAAATATACTAGTATATAATTATGGCTACGTATCTATAATTCAATTATTTACCAAAATACCGAAATGACAAATATATAGCTGATTGGATAGCTGTTAGTATACACATTTATATTTGTAACAAGTACTTCATGGAACGTATAAAATGGATATATTTTCAGTCAATATTTAGTAGATTAACGGACTGTGTGACCTTGTCTTTGAACATACATTATCACAGTTGTACTTCTTGCTGTACCTTCATCTTGAGAACCGACTAGATGTGAATAAGAATCTTTCATGTCTTAATCAACCCTTAACATCAGTGTTCTGTAGTGGACACTCGCTTTTCTCAATTCAAGCACTGCGCTAGATGCTTCACAGTTATTTTTTACTTATCAATAGTTTCTTCCCATAATAGTTCATTCACTAAATGTATTCTTCATAATTTAGACACTTCATCGTTCGCTTCACTTGGTTTGTAAATAGGATTAATACGAACTTTAGCATCTGGAGTTGAAAGAGTCCAATTTTTGTTACCTCCAATCTGATTGGTAGATCGGGCTCGCAGAGCCCCGGATGGGAATTTTGTCATTGGTTCGTAAGGATTCTCTGACCAATCGGAACCATTCTCCGTTCCCTCGTCATCGACATTTCTCTCGTAGAAGTCTGATCTGACATCGACCATCGCTGAATCGCCCGATTCGTCGATCCTGTCTGGGACTTCAAGAAACACCGATTCGTAGCTGGGATTGGCGCGTCCGCCATTGCCTGTCTCTTCGTCTCCTTCAAACGCCGGATTCACGTGACCGCCGCCGCCACCGACGTTTTCCTTCTCGTAATGTCGACTCCCGCTGTCGTCACTGATGCTCTGGGTGGTGTCGTTGTTGTCCGTGTCGGCGCCCTCCGCAGCGTCCCCTGCCCCAACGCCGCTGTCGTTGTCACTGATGGATTCTGTAGAAATGGCTGGAGCGAGACCCGTCGTTTTACTGCGGTGTTTGTTGAGGACTCGATTGAACACGGATTCCACGTACGTTCTCTTCACGATGCCGATTCGGAAGAAACCCAGTTGTCCAGTCTGAACATTTCGGCAGTCGACTACAGTAGACGCAGAGTTTTCAGGAGCGGGTCCACTGCACAAGATTCCATCACACTGGAGAATAAAAAACAATATGTTATATATTGCAAAAAAAATTATAATAACAATGTGCACGTAGATGACGTGTGTATTGTTCCAATTTAAACGGATACATATATTTTACGTTGCCTAAAACTAGGCGGCTTTAACTTAATATGTTCTCAAAAAATCGCGAATGGTTTAAAGGAAAATAAAAGTTTGTTTTGTTTAACGACACCACTAGAGCACATTGATTAATTAATGATCGGCTATTGGATGTCAAACATTTTGTAATTTTAACTCGTAGTCTTCAGAGGAAACCCGCTACATTTTCCAGTTAGCAGCAATGGATCTTTTATATGCACCATTTCACAGACCGTACATGCCACAGCCTTTGATATACTAGTCGCTGTGCACTGTTAAAAAACCACACACACCAGATCAGATCAGCGAATGGGGGTCATCGATGAGGTTCGATCCTGCGACCAAAGCAACTAAGACAACCGTTCTACGGACTGAGCTACATCTTGGCTCCGATGTAAAGTAAGATGACTTACAAAGGCAGACGAGTTACAAAGGCAGACAAGTTACAAAGGCAGACGACTTACAAAGGTAGACGACTTACAAAGGCTTACAAAAGCAAACGACTTACAAAGATAGACAACTTATAAAGGCTTACAAAAGCAGACGACTTACAAAGGTAGACAACTTATAAAGGCTTATAAAAACAGACGACTTACAAAGGCAGACAACTTACAAAGGCTTATAAAAGCAGACGACTTACAAAGATAGACAACTTATAAAGGCTTATAAAAGCAGACGACTTACAAAGGCAGACAACTTACAGAGGCTTATGAAAGCAGACGACTTACAAAGGCAGACAACTTACAAAGGCTTACAAAGGTAGACGACTTATAAAAGCAGACGACTTACAAAGGCTTACAAAGGCAGACGACTTATAAAACAGACGACTTATAAAGGCAGACGACTTATAAAGGCAGACGACTTACAAAGTCAGACAACTTACAAAGGCAGACGACTTATAAAAACAGACGACTTACAGAGGTAGACGACTTACAGAGGTAGACGACTTACAAAGGTAGACGACTTACAAAGGCTTACAAAGGCAGACGACTTACATTCTCCAGCCCGAGCTTGGCGAGCACCTGTAGGTGGTGTGTTGTGTCTGCCTCGCCGGTCGGGTTGGCAGACGTAGTGGCGACTGGTCCCGTCAGGTCTATCAGGGCTGACGTCACCGTGTTGTCCGGCATCCGCACCGCGATGCTGTCTGGTCGGCCGATATACTTCTCAGCACTACCGATCCCAAGACTGTCCATCCATGGTCCTAGAAAATACAAACACAGTTTTTGTATAACAGTCATAAAAAAAAAAAAAAAAAAATGGGCAAAATAAATAAATAAAATAAAATAAATAAATAAAATAAATAATAATCCAAACAACCAACCAAAAAAATTACCACCACACACACTACAAAAAGTACTTGATGATATTAGAATCTACTGCATGGTACTGCATGGCAACTATAATTTGACAGTCAATGACGTTAACGCTTTAACGTTACGAGCAACAGCGACGTCCTCTTATTTCTTGTACGGGGACACACAATAAAAATCCAGGCACGCCTATTCTACTAGACCTTGTCAGTGAATATAACCGGGCCAGATTTTTGTTCTTAATCTGACATACTGTTATATACATGTATTCTTAAATTAAACTCGATTACAATTTACAATTCACCTTACATACTAATCTTCCAATAAAGGTGTCGATAAAATCCTGAATTCGAACGGACGTTGACAGCATAAAGACCTCTTCATTAAAGAATATATTTATATATTTTAATTATGGTGTACCTTTTGGCAAGACCAAGCTGACTGTTCCCGGCCAGATTTCGTCCATGAAGTCCCAGAGCAGTTCTCCAAAGAGTTCACGCCCAGCCGCCAGCTGTTCTCGTCTAGAGATCCACATCGACATGGGTCGGTCATCGGCTTCTTTCTTGGTGTTGTAAGCTCTCTACAAATGGAGATTCAAAAACAGTCACCATAACTGTATTATTTGTTTTTCTGTTCTATACGTGCAGGGTTTCTGCCAGTGTAAAACGGGTATGGTGCCATACCCAAATTTCTTTTACAGATGTTTTTTTTTAAAGTTAACCTTTTGACAAAATTAATTACTCTTATCATTACTTTATTATTTTCTTAACCCTTACCCTAAACTTAATCCATTTTCTTTCTAGGGAAGCCCCCCCCCCCCCCCCCCCCCCCCCCCATACCCCCATGTTGACTGTGGTTGCATTCAATTCCATAACGCCATACCCATAACTAACGTGTTTAAATCGAACGCGTATGTAGGGAAGGGGGTCGGTAGTCGAAACCCTCCAGCTTGTTTGTTTTTTTAATATATTTTTCGGGGAGCATGATTCAAATCCCCTAGATATTCTGCCTGTCACAATCTAGACCCACCCTCTGCTCTATAGCCCGTGAATATAAATTGTTGGGAAGTTAAATGGAGCATTAAAGTGTGTTATATACCGTGTTTGTGTCTATCTTACTACTCCGACGGACCAGTATCAACCAAAATTTACTTGTGCAGTAAAATATTGCTATAATTTAAATGCACCTTCAAATGACTATCTAGCGAAACCATAAAATGTTGAAATATCTTTTCCAGCGATTTGTGTTCACTCTATAGTAATATTTAATATTTTTTGGATGAAACATACAGGTAGCCGCTCACGAGACTGATGGCAATATATATATATTTTTAACTCGTCCACCAGAATTTTTACTCGTTTGTGACGACGAACCTGGCTAGAGATTTTGTAAGTTATCTTAGCGCTACGATATAATAAGACCGTCGTAAGATATGACGTCACAACGACGTATACATACGACGGTTTATGCTATCATAGCGCTAAGATAGCTTCGAAAATCTGTAACGACTAGTCAGATAAACTGTATGTTTTAGAGTGTAGTCTTCTTACCTCAATTGCCTTAGGGAACTTGACAGCGGCCACCAACACATAAACCACGTCAGTAGGGATTCCGCAAATTCCTCCCTTGTTCATAATGTCTGTGAAAACAAATCATGGTCATAGTCATACAACATGCAAGGATCTTACGAAACAACAACAATAACAGCAGGAGTAGCAGCAACAACAACAACAACAACAACAACAAACAACAACAACCCAATCAGTATATAGTTTTAGTATCATATTTCTAATTAATTATTTACAATTAAATATTCCTGCTGGCTTATCTCATTTTTCAACAAACTATTCTGCAATACTGGTGAACATAATTAAGACATTATTTCTGTTCCAATATATGTACTGCGTTTTTATGTTAACACTAAACATTGGAGAGAACATAATGTGTGTTTAAAGACACCCCAGTAGTTTATTTTATCTAGTGACTATTAAGTGTCTAACATGTTTGTACTTGCGACACACAATCTACATGATGAGATCAAAGGAACCCCTCTTCCTTTCCATTGACCCAAACTAGCAATTGTTTTCTTCAGTGTTGTTACCCACAATGCATCACTTACCGCCAATAGTTTTGACCCCACTCTGTCGTTTGGCGTCTGCCCACACGGCCCGGTCTCCCTGCGAGTGGATCTTGCTGACCTGGACGATTGGCTTGCCCACGGGGAGGACATCCCGACCCCAGACAACCTTCAGAGCAGATGCGGCGAAACAGTAGAAGCAGACGACAACGAATATGATCATGATGACAATTTCGTAGATCTGAGACCCGGGTATGGCAAGGGTTCTGAGGATGAGTGCAAGCACGACGAGGTCGAACACCAGCATGAGCAGGAACCAGGCTTTGTTAATCAGTGTGGACAGACTCAGCAGGAGAAGACCAACAATGAAGAAGGCAATGGCGCCCACAGCTGCCGCCACGTTGTTGTCAAGTGTAAGAACCCCAACCCCTCTAGCCGGACCCCAGATAAGCCAAAGAGACCCCATTGTGAAGAAGGCAATACTTTCAAACGTCAGTCCTCGAGAAAAGCTAACGGATGCTACGATCATCTGAGGAATTCCTCCAAAACCAATAACCCATGGCATCACAAGGAAGCCATTCGGCAGCCAAAGGATAGCCAGACCAGAAACTGCGTTAAGGGCAAAACCCACGGCGTCGAGATCCAAGTATTTCGACTGGCCCAACATAAAATTCTTGGAAAACAGCGAGTTTGAGGAATTATTTTCTTTCAGTTTTCCATATAGACACCTTGCACAACACAGACATTTGTCTTTGAAGAAGTTCTTAAGCGTTGCAGATTCAATAATACGCATGCCAAGTGGGAGTTTGTACTGAGTATTCCTAACCCGACTGATGTGTGCTGCTAATGCATACAGAGAAAAGATTAAACATACCCAGCCCATAGCTCCTAAGAACACTCCCCTGTTGCCGTCGACGCAAAACGCAACGCACATTATGCAGAAAGAAATATTCTGAAGAAACTGATAGAGCTCTTTTGTCAGTGAAATTATGGAAATAACAAAGAATATAACAACATATATGACTCCCACGGCAATGAGAGGTGGAAGAGTCACGCCTGTGACGTATTCGTAAACCAGATTGTAAGAGTTGGCTGTCCAGAACATCCCATAGAGGAAGAAATAGAAGCCATTGTACCCATCGCCTCGTCTGACAGCCACCACAGCCGCCACTGTCTGGAAGATCCCGGCGCAGATAACCCAGCTGAACTCCCTGTTGGGTAAGTTATACACGCCCGTGACGCTTCCCGCGTAAACGGCAAACGCCAACGTGTTCATCGCATGACCAAAGGGAGGTAATCTCTGGACACTTGCTGGCCATGAGGCGTTATCGCTTCATGTACATCCGGGTTGTTTCGTGTTTTGAATCTGGCCAGCATCATACCGCATATGCTGTAGAAGGCCAGGGCGGTTAGAAGGATGTAGTAGGCAGCGGCGGTGCCACGAAGGGGACGCCATAGAGACGCGATTTCAAATATGCAGGCGAGAGAAAAACCAAGGGCAAGAACTGCGGTGAATTTCGACTTGTGTATGAGAGACCCCATAACAAAGAGCAAAGAGATGAGGAGAAAGACGCCATAGCCTGCCCATAATGCCTCGGAATCGGTGACTCCCTGTGGGAGTGACCCTTCGGTGACGTGCCAGATGCCAATAGATCCCCACATCGCTGCGATACATAGCTGGAAGGAGCGGAGTATGGTTTCTTCAGGGTGCTGAGCAGTGATACCTAAAACAGAAGAAGAAGAAAAAAATAATTAAATTTAATATTTTGAAACAGACGCTGAGAATTAGACATAAATGTTTGTTATAATTAACGATTCCCTGTCTTGTCAAAATTATAGTGACGTCTCAAAATCGCCTAGTTGTGACGAAAATATGGATTATTATTATGGAGTACTTTGTACATTATCGGAACACTTTTTCAGAAATGCACCTACAATTTTTTTTTTAAACTTAAGACAGCTGATAATATGTTTGGGGACTTCTTCTATGTTTTTTTTTGTTTTTGTGGAGGGGGTGTTATTTTTTTGGTTGGGTTTTGATTTTTTGTCTGTTTGCAAAACTGAAGGCTTATGGTGTGTTTAGAGATCTCGTAAATTCCGATTGATACCCTGTATTCACGCAAGTAGCTTCAATGTAAGGTGCCACTATTCTATGCGTTTACGTTCTGAGATATTTAGTACACTGTTTCTAACAGCTTTAATACAAAATATTAACTTTATTTCAATTAGGAATTGTTTTCAGTAGGTGCACCTTCGCTTTACCGTGTGACAGTGATAACTCGCCAATTCCTCTTGTGCTGTGGGCATGAAACGCCCTAAATCTCCAGATGATGAGGATTTGCTGCAGATGACGGTTTTACCCGCCTCTACTGCTGCGTGCTTAGTACAACACTATCAGCAGCTGTCTAGCACTAAGTACTAACAACACTAGGAGGTTCTACAGCTGTCTAGCATACTAGCACAGCACTAAGACAGTGATATGAAGACACCATACTGATTGGGCGATAATCTGTAACAAAGGTTTTGATAAGCTTGGTAAGCTTGAAGAAGGCGTTTTTGGCGCCATCGTGTTTAGATTGAAGTATATTGTTTGATTTCATTAATTTTTTGCAAATACCTAACAATGTAATATACCAAACAGGTTTGCCCCCCCCCACCCCCCTCCCAACCCTTTTAATTAGCTTTCTTTAGCTTTAATTTATGACAGTTGTTGAAAAATGTATCATTTAATTTTCGTATGTTCGTTCTATGCTATGCAGAGAGATGATAGTTTTGTTTTATACATATATTTTTCTATTAAACCAATTATTATTACATTGAATATTTTCACCATTCTGCATACAATGTAAACTTTCTTTTTACATAAAATAATAATAAAATGTGTTTTGTGCATGTATAATATTATACAACTATTTGTAACGCCTATGAACTGTGTGTTTACTGCTACATGGCTATCGTAATTCCGCAGTCGGATCTCAGTCATTCAAGTTAAAGGATTAACCGCAGGATTAGGTCTACAGCACGTGGCCTACTCGTTCGTGGTAAGTACTTTCTGTAAGGATTAACGCAGCATGCTGTCTACTTTACATCGTGTGTTGATGAGATTGCAGGCGGATTTAACGAGATGAACGCGGCGGTTTATCTATGCTGACAGAGTTACCAAAGTTTCGTTGAAAAATGTTTCTAAACTTTAATAAATGGGTGGTCAATAAAGACGTGCTATACTAGTAAATAACAAACCAAAAAATATAATTGTGGGGTTGGTTTTTTTTTCAAATCTAAGTCAAAATTACAAATTTAATTGAGTTACCGTGTTTATTTTCATCACAATAAATAGCAATTTAAGGGGGGGGGGGGGGTAATATCACCCATACAGGGTCACCTTTAACGAAAAAGGATGGGTCCCTCTCTCTCTCTCTCTCTCTCTCTCTGGGTGGTGTGTGTGTGTATGTATGTGCGTCTGCATGTTTGTGTGTATCTAAGTATACATGCGAACTACAAAGGTGTACGATTGATTTACACCGTACTGATGATTTGTCCCCGTTTTGTGACTATTATTATATGTTGTATATAATATATACAATACATGCCTATCGTATGCCTACAAACTGTGTTTTAGTAAATAAATAACATTAACATTTAACTATGTGAATTTATTAAATGAGCATCAGTTTTGTCTGTGAAATAATCTTGATAAAACTTGCACATCAGATTATCTTGGTTTCATGTTGAATAGATATATATATGTTTCAGTATTAACAGGATTAAGCATTCAAATATAACCGTGTATGTCAGCTACAACAAGGTGATAATGTATCCATAATAACAAATCGTATTAAAATTCCAACTTAGGTCTACAAAACATTGTGTATTTCCGGGAACCCGACCATACTTAGAAAAAACAGGCTGTCCCTAATTTGTTTTTCGATCTATTTTTTTATTATTAATATCTACGTGAAAAGAGTACATACATAACATCAGGGGCGGGTTATGAGGGGTTTCCCAATTGCACGGACCCCCCCCGCCCCCCCCCCCCCCCCCAACCACACCACGTAGATCTAAACTGATGTCCACATAAAATTTATAATTTCAAATTATGAACATTTAAATATTGTTTCGGACCCCCATCCTTACCTAAAGCATAATCTGCGCCTGAACATTTATATGGATCCTTAGTGGTGAATGTAGTTTGAAAATGTTTTTCAAAAGCCGATCTACCCTACATCGCACGTTCCCGGAAACATAAACTTATTTTTAGACCTTAGTTTAATGTCTTGTTCTATTTAGTGAAATATGTACATGTGTATTTAGCTAACGGTGTCGACCACATACCTCTGCTATGCTTTTTAGATCATTCTTTAAAACTCACGAAAACATTATTCTTAAATTGCGACATTTATTAACAATTTAAACTGTACAGTTAATTTTAATTATTTAATCTAATACAGCTTCGTGAATCTTTCTCGGATACATTATTTTATTTTATATATATTTTATTAAAACGATAGGCTGTTCAAAAAATGAGTAACTGAATGTTTAATGACACCCCAGCAGAAAACGAATTGTGTGTTAGACAAAGGTTTATGAATCGATGAATATACAACAGTAAAACTGTGTATACAGTTATGGTAAATAAAATATGTATCAATAATCTATTTAATAAAATTTTATCATTAAAACATTTTTAAAAATAAGTAATATTTTATACGTTTTTAAAACAGTTTCTATTAAAAATACTACAAAAATATAAATAAATAAAATAAAATATTTTTAGAAAATGAATACTAACACTTTCTTGTTAAATGGACTTACCAACAATGAGACTTAGTACAGACAATATAATGAGCGCCACTCCATAACCGACGTTGGCAGGTAGGTAGTTGGCGGGGACGCTGAAGTTGAAGATGATAACGACGATCAAGGTAACGAGTGTGCAGTAGAGACCTGCTATCGTGGCCGTGGAACGCTTGATTGCGCTCATTGTCTCTCGTCAATTCGCGAACACTGAACGGTTAATACTTGTAACTAAATATCGGAACAACAAATAATACGTGCTATCCTCAACAGTAAAAGACGTCAACTGGTTTTCAATATTGTCTATCGCTATATTCTGTCCAAAACGGATTTTACCTTAGAATGACGCCTAACCAAATAATGTTATTTCCTGCTCATTTGCATAAGGAGGCGGGGATCGCTTTGTGGGTGGAGCGAGAATGCGGAGTTTTTTTTCTCTCAGTAGGTGGCGTCATGCGGTTACTTAGTATAGCATACAATATTGTTCACGCTCACACAGTGGACTTAAAAATCAACACATCTACGTCACAAAAGTTTTAATATATCGTTCCGGGTCATCCTCGGTCCAGGATTTAGTTGTACCTGGGCATATGTTACGTCGAGACTTCCTCGTTGGACACTAGCCCGGTATGAGGACGTGCTCTGCGATTGGTCACCAAAAAACCCACGCTTTTGTTCTACCTGCGGACAACAGAAAAGGGGCATGACGGGAGAAGGGTGTATCTGAAATAGATCTAACGTTTCGCCGCAAGGGGGCGGTACAGTCTGCTGGAAACAACAATGGTTTGAATCGAGGGCGAGCCTACGAGCAGCTTGCTAGCAGCGAGACGAGGGACAACACACCCATCTCGGAGATATCCGACAAATTGTAATTGGACGTGACCATTTTGATTAAAAATAGCCAAATGACGACCAGGCCATGTGCAAAAATGTATATATTGAACTGTGCACCGGAATACCCGTACCAGACGGCTTAGGAGCTGCCGGCTTACGCACTCCATTTGGCTACAGCGAACAAAGTGCAAACCTAAAACACAAACTGTTTTCATTATTAATTTTAATTTTTTCAATTTTTGTTTTATTTATTTGGGTAGATTTTGGTGACGCCTAATGTCATTACTCAGCCACCATAGACGAACACTGGACATATATAAACAGAATTTAGTTAGAACTACATAACAGTCTGTGTCATAACTTCAGTTCTAAATTGTTTTCCCGAATAAAAAGGTAATATCATCGGAATTATACACATTAACATTAGAAGTGTTTCAACGTCTGGCGCAGTTCGCCAAATTGGATTGTATTTCAGTTTTAATATCCGTGAAGAACAGCAAAGATGCGTGATCCACAGGAGAGAGTGAGCGAGTTTGCTGCTATTCTGTACGCAGAGCCCGGGGCCCTGGGTTTGGTGGCCAACATCATGTCGGCGCTCGTCGTGGCCGTGGAAAACATGCTCAACGGACCTTTCTCGCAGACAGCTTTAACTCTGGCAGGTTGGTGCTTTAGTGTTTATTTCTAAAACAAAATTCGTAAGCTAATTTTTGAAAAATAAAAACAAAATATTAAACAACTTTAAAAATGATTTGTATGATTATCTTTATCATTATGATTATCATCATCATCATCATCATCATCATCATCATCATCATCATCACCACAACCACCATTATCATATTCGTCACCACCATTATTATCATTATTATCCTTGACACCCAATAGCCGATATGTATTTTTGTGCTGGTGTGTCGTTATACATTCCTTCATTTATTCATTCATCATTATTATCATTATTATTAATAACATAATTAAATTAATTAATTCTATTTAATTTATTATATTTCAGATATAATATTACCTTAAATTATTATAACTCTTTCTACATGTATGAATTCTTTGCTATTCAGTTTGATAATAATATAATCAGTCATTCAAAAATTACAGAATTTATAATTAAATTGCAGTTGCATTTTATTGCATTAACATGTATATATGTATTATGTGACCAGCTAAATAATTATCGACTCAATTATTAACTTATCATTAAATAAAATAAAATGAAGTATAATTAAAACCTAGCAAACTAAATAATAGCTTCCAGTGCGTGTTTATTATTTGTTCCTATTTGTGCTAAATAATATATTTTATTAAAGAAAGCTATAATAAAGAGGAAACATTAGCAATAAAATGGCTGGCTGTTTCAGTAAAGAATCAACCGGTGCACATTTTGTTAGACTGGAAACGTCCTAAATGAACCGCCGACACTAAGTAGAAAAGGGAAGGTAAACGAGAGGTTGTAACGCTTTTCCTTCTTCGTAGACTCACCAGTTTTTAGTAGTTTCCTGCAAAGTCACAAATTGTTCCTTTAACCCGAGCAGACGTTCTAATCCACGCGCGACAAAGGAAGTAAATAATCAGAACCGTAAATTCACGAAACGACCCCAACATAGGGTACAGGTTTTTTTAAATGTTTAATTGAACAATATAATTATTAGATTTTGGAAAGATTAGGCCTAACTATACGAAATGTATTTGCAAGCAATTAGGTAACTACACGCAAAATAAGACTTCGAAATAAGTTACTACCTGTAGTGATTGGAGGTCTGTAGGAACCAGGGTGAGGGGTGCAGTCCTGGCTTGTGCCCCACCCCATTAGAGATTGTGCCCCTCACGTCAAATAATCTGTCCACAGGCTTAAATTAGATATATAAATATATATATTATATACATGTATATATGTATATATATACACATTTAAAAAAAACAAAAACCCCGTGCCTCAAAACGGTCAACAACTATTCACCTGTAGGCTAAGCTTATTAAAAAAAATATAGTAATAATAAATTCTAAATCAAAAATGTCTTACAAAATATTCAACACTTCACTAAAAAATTTAATATTTTAATTTTAAAATTTAAATTTTATCAAATACATGTAGTCGTCCGTTCCTTTTTTTTAAATTTAGTTTTTGCTTTTGCTTTTGTTTGTTTGTTTGTTTTTGTGTGTGGGTTTTGTGTGTGTGTGTGTGTGTGTGTGTGTGTGTGTGTGTGTGGTTTTTTGTATGGGGTAGGGGATTCTTTTGAATGATTCCTTTTTAAAATACAAATAAAAATACCATTTAAATACATTAAATATTAATATTAAACAGTTACCTATTGACGTGTAAATCATGATTTAATATAAATATAGTTTATTTATGAAACTGAAAGGTGCTGAGATGGCTTTCCAGGCGGCCACTTGAAAATGAAAAGAGAAAGTAAAGTTTATTTTATTTAACGACGCCACTAGAGCACATTGATTTTTTTTATCTTATCATCGGCTATTGGAAGTCAAAGATATGGTCATTCTGACACTGTTTTTTTTAGAGGAAACCCGCTGTCGCCACATAGGCTACTCTTTTACGACAGGCAGCAAGGGATCTTTTATTTGCACTTCCCACAGGCAGGATAGCACAAACCATGACCTTTGTTGAACCAGTTATGGATCACTGGTCGGTGCAAGTGGTTTACACCTACCCATTCAGCCTTGCGGAGCACTCACTCAGGGTTTGGAGTCGGTATCTGAATTAAAAATCCCATGCCTCGACTGGGATCCGAACCAAGTACCTACCAGCCTGTAGACCGATGGCCTAACCACGACGCCTTCGAGGCCGGTATGAAAAGAGAATTAAACAACCAAGACAAATGTGATCTTTCATTGTGGAAAAATGTATATTTACATTTCTTTAAGCGAATGCATTAACTTTGGGGCTGTTATAACACGTTTCTCATTTAGCATCCATTTTAACGACTAAAATTACTTATTAAATATTAAATACATTTTCTCGTTTAATATGACAATGTCTTTACACTCAATATGTTGCTAGTCGTTCTAATTTTCGTAGCAACCCTGAATAGATTTCACCACCTAATAATTTCATGTGTTCGAAAAAAACCTCCACAATATATTACGAAATCAAATGAATTTTGAGCCATTACAAGCATTAGGCCGATCAGAAACACATTGAATATACAGACACTAATATCTTAAACAAGAAAATGTATTCAATGTGTTATTTTGGTGGTTAAAAGGCACTGTGGGTCGGTGAAATTTAAACAATGTCAGCAGACTCGATACCGTCTCTTTAACGAAGCGTTCAATTGTTTTCCATAATGAACTGACTAAACGCCGCACAACTTTAAAGGCGCAGACCCTAGTTTCAGCTCGTGAAAATGGACACTAAGGTTAGTTAATCGACAAACCTGTAATACATTTGGATACAATTATTTCAGAGAGAAGTTAAAGTCTGTGATGTTTAAACAGGGAAATACCGTCTAAAAAACTATAGCTTGTCTCGATAACCATTACTTCTCAGACGAACGTGCGTTTTTTTTAGAATTATGAAAAAATGCATTTTGGGGTATTGCAAAAGCCTGGATGACCAGAACCACTTAAGGTGTACGAAAATTAAAATTCTAAATAATAAAATGTAAGTACTTCTAATTTATATTATTTAAAAAACCCGGCTTTAATGGTGAACAATACGTCATAGTGTTTAAAAACTAGGATCTGTCACTTTAAGTGTTCACAAAAAGTAAGTCCAGGGATATTTGTTGAAGGACAGTCGACGTCATTACAAAGCGGCATTGAGTGCTCCTTTCCGTTTGCACTTTTCAAGTCTATATTTACGCCATATATCTATACCAAACATTGCCGCCCAGGGCTTCAAACACGCTGTTCTAAACCTAATTTATATGGGCGGTCTGTTTAAGAGAGTGAGTTAATGGCTGATTGTTAAAAGTGGGTTAGTGGCTGTCTGTCTAGGAGAGTGGGTTAATGGCTGGTTGTTAAGACTGGGTTAATGGCTGGTTGTTAAGAGTGGGTTAATGGCTGTCTGTCTAGGAGAGTGGGTTAATAGCTGGTTCTTAAGAGTGGGTTAATAGCTGGTTGTTAAAGAGTGGGTTAATGGCTGTCTGTCTAGGAGAGTGGGTTAATAGCTGGTTCTTAAGAGTGGGTTAATAGCTGGTTGTTAAAGAGTGGGTTAATGGCTGTCTGTCTAGGAGAGTGGGCTAATGGCTGGTTGTTAAAAGTGGGTTAATGACTGTCTGTCTAGGAAAGTGGGTTAATGGCTGGTTGTTAAGAGTGGGTTAATGGCTGCCTGTCTAGGAGAGTGGGTTAATGCCTGGTTGTTAAGAGTGTGTTAATGGCTGGTTGTTAAGAGTGGGTTAATAGCTGGTTGTTAAGAGTGGGTTAATGGCTGTCTGTCTAGGAGAGTGGGTTAATGGCTGGCTGTTAAGAGTGGGTTAATGGCTAGTTGTTAAGAGTGGATTAATGGCTGGTTATTAAGAGTGGGTTAATGCCTGGTTGTTAAGAGTGGGTTAATGGCTGGTTGTTAAGAGTGTGTTAATGGCTGGTTGTTAAGAGTGGACTAATGGCTGGTTGTTAAGAGTGGGTTAATGGCTGTATGTCTAGGAGAGTGGGTTAATAGCTGGTTATTATGAGTGGGTTAATGACTGGTTGTTAAGAGTGGGTTAATGGCTAGTTGTTAAAAGTGGGTTAATGGCTGAATGTTAAGTGTGGGCTAATGGCTGGTTGTTAAGAGTGGGTTAATGGCTGTCTGTCTAGGAGAGTGAGTTAATAGCTGGTTGTTAAGAGTGGGTTAATGGCTGGTTGTTAAGAGTGGGCTAATGGCTGGTTGTTAAGAGTGGGTTAATGTCTGTCTGTCTAGGAGAGTGAGTTAATAGCTGGTTGTTGTGAGTGGGTTAATGGTTGGTTGTTATGAGTGGGTTAATAGCTGGTTGTTATGAGTGGGTTAATGACTGGTTGTTAGTGGCTAATAAGGAATAAGTTGGTGGTCTCATACCTTCGCAATGACTCGTTAAATCTCGCTTTGGTTAGGAGCTGGTACCGCAATGCGAACCCAGTACCCACCAGCCTTAAAGTCGATAGCTTAACAACTACGTCATAGAAACCGTCCTCTTCCACCAGCCTTTGGTTCTTTGGTAGTGCAGCAGATAGTTTTGACATCATTATTTGCAAACAGTAGCTGACAAACTTGCCTAGTCGTAACACATAAAATTGTAGTTCTATCGCACTCGAAAAAGCTAACACTATCAAGATAACCATATTTCTGAGAAAACAATTAAGCATTACTAATGTGTGCTTCTACAACAACTACCACTACCACTTCCTTCTTCTACTACTACTACTACTACTACTATTACTACTGCTACTGCTAATGCTGCTGCTGCTTCTGTTACTTCTGTTATCACCACTACCTATACTACCACCCCTAATACCACCATCTTTAATACTAATATAACCACTACCACCACCAATTAATTCTGGCAAAAATAATTACCTTGACGACGATCTTGAGTAATATAAACTATATATGCACAAGCCTTATTATTGGTAGTAAATCTTAAGGCAGAGATGAATTTGACTTTTAGAATGCAGGAAATTGCATTTCAGGACATCTAGTTTTCACAATTTTATGAGAAAGCATACCTCCGAATCCCCTAGATACTTTGCTTCGCACCCTCGATCTCAGTCAGCCCCTCTCCCCCCCCCCCCAATGTCTACTTGCTTCCGCTATGCCTGATATATATTTTTTGTTGAAATGATATATTAATTTTTTTTACCGTTACTTAAAAATGTTATGACACAGAAAAATACTGTATATAGGAGATGAAGGCCTATGTATATGAATGGAACGAGTCAGTTTGATGCGATCATGTGACTCGTGTCTACTCAAAAACCTAAGATTGGCTCGTTCATTATTCATCTTTGTTTTGCATTCCAGCAAATGAGTAGTTAAACAAGGCTAAAACAATGTAAAATAACCAACTTAATTAATATGGCTATTAACAAAGTTTAAATCATGTTTAAAAATACGCTCATCAATTTAATAGATACGATCATTTTGGCTTTATAGCTAATTTTTACTGGAATCCTTGATACTCGTTTAAATCATCTTTTGCTTTTGCTTTCAAGAAATTCATTTAGTGATTTTCAATGTTTATTTATTTGAAAATAAATTCTGTCATAAATAATATGTGTAATCAGGAGAGGGCCCACAATCAAGCTTCAAAAATTATTACCCATTCCTTCCACTTAAGCAAAGGGTAAAACCAAAAAATACACTGAACAGTGGGGGGTTTTTGGTTATTTTTTTGTCTGATTACTCTCAAAATAATACATTAAAAAATAAATAAAACCAATTCATTATTGCGCTTTTGTTCTCTGCTTTACGTTTCAGATTATTCGGAATGATCAGTGCAGGTCTTTGCAAACAATCCGCTTACAGCCGGCTTACCGGTTAAACCTTCCGTATATCTGCTGTACTTATATAGTGTTGCAGCAGCAGTGACATGCGGTATTTTGCTTAATATGATATTGCTGACTAACAACACTTTCTGGCCACATAACTCAACTTTCATAAACGGAAGTCGACAGAACCGTTTCCGGAAATGTTGCCAGTGGGGATTTATTTTAACGAGTTTCTGTGTCACCTGGGTTTTAGGTATAATTATTAGGAAACTTGATTTTGTTTTTAAATATGCAGTGATTGTGTTCTTTTCGAATAAACAATTTATAAGTTTATAAAAATAATATTTGAAAAAATAACAATCCGAACATATTTTCGGAAGGGCGTAATTGTGGTTTAAAGCATTTTGACAAATAGGAACACATACGAAAGTAGTTCTTCAATTAAACTATTATTAATTAAAAATATTAAATATTATAAAGTGTTTCGACACATTCATTCTTGCGGAGGAGCAAATAGGTTATTTCCGTTCCATCTGATGATGATATATCTAATGGTATATATTTTTAAATTCCGTGCTAAGTGCTATTCTGGTTGCAGGAAAGATCACGTAAACACTCCATCTTACTAATCCTCTGAACTCTATCTATACGAGTTTGTGTTAATATATTTTTGATCATTAAGATTTATGTAGTGGTAGTTGATTTCTTTATATATATATATATATATATATACACGACATTTATGTTTTTATCCGATTACTTAATTGCAGTTTATTAAATTTAAATACAACATACAATTATTTAATAAATTGTCACCTAAGCATAGTTTCTTAGGCTATCTTTTAAGGTGATCAAAGTAAAAGGTATAACTAAACATAAAACAAACTGTAAATAATTTAATATTCCAAATGTCACCATGACAATTTACCAAACTGTTACAATTAAAACATACCCTTCCTTTTTGTCCTGTTATATTATGAAGGAATGAAGGAAATGCTTTATTTAACGATGCACTCAACATATTTTATTTACGGTTATATGGCGTCGGATATATGGTTAAGGACCACACAGATATTAAGAGAGGAAACCCGCTGTTCTTCTAAAATTATATCTGATCACTTTGCTTAATAAATAATTGAATGAATGAATGCATGAATGAATGAATGAATGAATGGATGAATGGATATCGAACGGCATCCCATGCCAGCATCGGTGCCACTATTCACCTGTCTTTCAATGTAAGTTTGTTTCTCGTGGGAATGGAAAATCATATGTCTATCATTACATTGATACATAACAAATGATACATCTTTTATCATCAGCTAGAGGGAAAATTTAGTTTTTATAATATGCAGATTTAGACTGCTGTTACATCATAATATGCTAAATCAGCATTTTTGTGACATATTATTACGCTTGGCAGCATATAATATTTTGTAACAATGTAACACACGTTCATAGTAAACTGTATCAACTATCATTCTCACCACGACTGGTTTATCAAAGGCCGTGGTATGTGCTGTCCTGCATGTGGGATGGTGCATATAAAAGATCCCTTGCTGCATTAGGAAAAATGTATCGGGTTCCTCTGATGACCACGTGTCAGAATTAATAAATGTTTGACATCCAATAGCCGATGATTAATTAATCAATGTGCTCCAGTGTTGTCATTAAACAAAACAAACGTTAACTAACATTCTAAAGTGTATATTTTTCTTCTTATTTCAGGGGCCCATCTTATCGTTATGGGCGGCTTTCTGCAGCTGGTTGCTGCAATCTTGAGCTTTCGTCGAAACGACCACCTTGTTGGAACAGCGTTCTCAATATTCGCCTCTTTGTGGACCGTGATGGGAATTAACCACATCCTCAACCCCGTCGTGGGTATCGAGGTCCTCCGCCAAGGAGCGATCTCAGGCATGATCGGCTTCATGACGGTGGCTGTCATACTGTGTCTGGTGGCCATCACCGTCAACTACATCATGCCCCCCGTCCTCGTCGCCATTATGCTGACTCTCGTCTTCGAAGGGGTTGGCATGTTTTTTGACTGGGGCAGGCGAGTAGCTGCTGCGTTTGAGATATTTATCGTCATTACCAGCGTCTACGCAGTCTGGGTGATGGTCCTCAAAGGGGTCAGCCAAACGTACATTCTGCCTGGCCTGGGCAATGCCATCTACGACCCTCTGCTGGTCAGAGTCAAGGAGAATTCCAACCAGAAAAACGAAGCCAGGAAGGACACAAAATACGGCGAACCGTACGGACTTGGGTACTTCGGCAACGTGGTGCCTGCCGTCGTGCTTCTATTCCATCACCTGGGCTACTTCCAGGACTTCAGGACGGCCATGCCAATGTTCATATACAGCATCGTCTGTCACCTCCTAGGCAGCTACTACTCGTTCCTCAGACACGACTTCTTTCATGCTATGGAATTCGTCATTTACTTTATATTCTGGATGTCCAGAGGCCTAATTCAGCTGCTGATAACGTTACAGTTTCCTGGAATTGAAAACCTCAGGGTTAACTTTTTCGGTCAGTGGGGCCTGATAGCTCTGTTGATATTTCTCACGCTCGTCTCAGCCACGAGGAACAAGGTGGTGTTCCTCTACAACCTCCTGTTTGTGATAGTGGCCATTCTGTCGGTGGACCACATACCCCATGCAGCTCATAACTTTACGTTCGGTGTGTCAGCGGCCGTGTTTGCGGTGGCCACGCTGTACGTTTCCATGGCGCATCTGGAAAACTCCATCGCCGAGAAGTCGGTCATGTTCATTGGACAAGAGGTGATGCTTAATGAGACTCTGCAGAAGTTCTTCGATGCTGGCTTTGCTAAACTTAGGTAAGAAGCTTTCTCTTTATCTTGTCTTTCCTTGTATCTCTTTTTATGTCTCGGTCTCTCTGCCCGTCTGTTTTTCTCCATCCCATCTCTTTCTCCCTCTGCCTGGCTCTCCTCCGCATAATAGGCGTACGGCCTCCCATTTGTGTGTGTGTGTGGGGGGGGGGGGGGGGGGGGAGGCTCTTTAATTTTTGCCCGAATTAAACGAAAATGCCTGAATCTGGATAACAACATTTATTCATATTAACATTACTGCCAAACAGCTATATAAGGTTGCAAACGAATCACTACGCATTTTTACATGTATTGAAACTAATGTTTCGGGTAGAATGATGGAAATACATGGACAACAAATAAGTCAAAAAGTATTTTGAGTAACAAACAAGAAACCACAATCGCAATTTCTGTGACCTTTTGTACTTTGTTATTGTTGTTGTTGGTGTTTGTTTTGCTTTTTTTGTTTTTGTTTTTGTCTTTGTTGCTTCTGTTTGTTTTATTATTATTTTTATCACATTGCTCTGGATTCTAGAGCTAATTAAGATTTTATGCGACAGTTGGAATTTAAGGTTTGAATAACTACAGACTCAGATTACATTTATCCGATTAGGCATAGAAAAGAAAAGAAAAAAAAGATCAGGAAGTTCTGTTTTACTTGCGGTTACCTTGATATTAATTCGGCTTGAATCTAACAGAACATTTATTGTGCCAACTGCATTTAAAAAAATATATATATATGTGTAATTTAGACACTACTTCTGTTGTTGATAAACCATTTTACATAATTCGAATCAGTATTTATATATTTGAAAATTGTGTTATATGAAAGCATCATATATAGTTTTATATCATATATAAGCTTATATCTTTGATGAGTAATATCACTTGCATATTTTATTGTCAATTATATTTTAAAACTTTTTTACGCACTGTATATTAACACATAGTTCAGAACGGCAATTATTAAAGTGCAATAACTTCTTGGCTTGGTTTGTTGAAGTTTTAAAAAAGAATATTTCGTTGACAAGAGCACAACAGGGGTCTATACTTAGTGTACGTGAACTAAACCTTTGAACTCAAATTGGTCACTCGCCAAGTTCACTTAGTTGAGCACTCGCTATTTAACTGAAAATAAGTTCAGATGGGTCAAACATGAACACACCAAAAACAACGCCCGTGATTGGCCAATTTAGAACATATTTTGTTTTTATTCTTTAAGATTGAAAGTGTTTGCAATTTCTATTTATTTTACTGAATAGTCTGTTAATAATATAATAAATCTGTCTTGACTTTTCTGTTTGCTACTGGTCTACAGAAATGGCCTATAATATGACAACAATAGGTTTCATTTATCTTTTTTTCCTAAATGAACCAACCTAATACCTGCTAATTAAACAAGGCGCTGATGTGTTATTACAACTACTTTTTCATCAGTTAAACGTGTGGTGGCACTTACATATTGGCGCTTCTAAAATCTATATATGTTATTTGTAAAATATACACAGTTTACCCAGCCTATTCATAACGTATTTATAATGTCTTGACTACATTTCTCGCTCACAGAAGCAAAAAGGTTGGTAACAGCGATTACCGGGATGAGGATAAAGTGGATCTGAAGATCGTGGACGTCATCGCCTTGATATGCAACACCGTCGCCTTGTCCTGTTTAGCTCCCCTGGAAGCCACCAGGGGGACTCTTTCGTTGCCATGGATATTGGTGTCAGGACTGATACTCAACCTATACGCTGCCAGACTGGCGTACACTGCGGGGAGTTTGGCGAAATGCTACTATCTCGTGGTTTTGGCGGCGTTTTGGGCTATCTGGACAGCTATGCTTTTTGATGGTATAACATAATAAAATATAATATAATAACTACAATGTAGGCCTAATATAACAAATATGTGATAGTAATAGTAATCAACAGTACAATAATAACTCAATATGAAATGTGTAAACTGCATTATTATACTAGTGACTACAAAACCAAATACTGAATGAAGTGTAAAACTAACCACGATATGTTTTTAATTTATCACCGTCAATTCGAAATTTAAGTCAGACTAATATATTTAGTTAACAATATAAGACAATTTCGATAATCATGCATACGCTCTCTTAAATTAAATGACCGATGCAAATATATAAAGATATAATTCATGATTGTGGTTTACAAAAATAATATATCTTAAACGAAATATTAATGTATCTTTACTAAATAAATCTATACAATCTGTAAGTTCAGAAACGTCTATTTGTTTTGTTTTTCCAGGAAACACAGCATTTGCGCTCCGCCAGGCGTCCATAGGCGTTCTCATCCTGCACACAGTCGGTGTTTTGGTGACGCCGCTGTTTACCCGAGTCTGGATCCCGTTCGCCCTGTTCATGGAGTTGTGTTGTATTGCACAGGTGACCCGCTGTTGGAACATCCACCCACAGTGGATGATCCTCGTCACAGCCATTCTGGCAGGTGAGTCTCAACTTCAGTTCCTAGAACAAACACTACATACGTTGCTGGTGGTGATTCTGGTCGTGGTAGGGTGCCACAGTTGTCTGATGGCTGGTAGTGTGGCATATTTCTATTCCAAAGGCCAGTTTCTCCGAAAGTCCTAACACTGATCCTGTCTTTGTACCTAATTTTAACTCTGGATACAACTCTTTGCAACTGAATGTAGATGAACACATAGAATTAACTATTGGAGAACTGTCATGGAATGTAGTGGAATGTAAAACGTACAATGCTGAGTAGAGGCCATTCGAAATAGCACGACGTCACTATCTGTTGTTGTCGTTATATTTGTACATACCATGGCTTTTGGTATACCAGTCGTGGTGCACTGGTTGGGACGAGAAAAACCCCATTAAGAGAATGGGATGTTGTATATTATGCATAGGATCTAGTCACACAGGTGTCATACATGTGGTCCACGTGTAGTTCATGTTTTATACTTGCACACAAAGAACATAACAACTAAAAGATATTGTAATATAATTAGATTCTAAATTAAGTCAATTTTCATGTAATATTGAGATTAATTTTAAAGTGACGTTATACAAGCGGCGTATAATATATTACAATGTGTACGAAATGATAGATTCAAAGGTAGTGAAAATTGTTAACTGGATGTTCCATGACAATTTAATATCTTGCCTAATCATTTCACAAAATGTTGTGATCGTTGCGTTGTTGCGTTTATGTTGATATGAATTCTAAAACATGTTAATTAACATGATATCAATTTGTTTTCAGTTCTACCGGCCATTTATGGAGCAATTGCGGAAATGGTAAATGGAACACTCCAGGAATATGTAATCCCTGTTGGGGTACCTCTAGTTCAGGTGAGTACATCTGTTCTGTGCTATTCTTCTCTGATCTAACTATGAACTAATCATGTTTACTAGTGACAAATCAAACATGTATCAAACTAGTATCTTCAGGTTTATGTATACTACTGCTATCACTACTACTACTACTACTACTACTACTACTACTACTACTACTACTACTACTACTACTATGCTGCTACTCTGCTGCTACTACTGCTACACAGAATTAATCAGGTTAAAGTATACTACTACTACTACTACTCTGCTGATGCTACTACTACTGCTACTACTACATTGCATTAAGAGTTATTTTATCATATCATTGCCCTGTTGAAAATTAAAATGCTATAGCATTGAATGATAAGTATTCCTCGATTCATTAATATTTTACCCATCCCTCTAAAACATATGTGATAAAAAAAAAGTACTAAAGATAAATTGTGTTCTTTGTTTGTTTTAGGAAAAAGACATCAACCCATTCGAAAACCCACCATGTCCTTTGTACCCGTCCAGACGATCTTCAGCCTTAAGAAAAGTGGCCAAAGTCCTACACTCTGGGGGAGTGGTCGGAACACCAACAGACACGGTATACGCCATAGGAGCGTCCTGTAAGCACCCCGACTCCATCAGGAAGATCTACGCCGTCAAGGAACGTCCCCAGGAGAAGCCGATCTGCCTCTGTCTGGCTAATCTCGATCAGCTGAAAGATGCCGAGCCCAACTTCAGTCCTCTCCTGTGGGCGTTCATGAGGCGGTGTTACCCCGGGGGCATCAGCTGCGTCGTGCCTAAAGGACAGTGGATGTACAACCTGGGTCTTGGTGATGCCTATGACATCGTGGGGGACAAGGACAGCATCTGTATACGTGTTCCAGACAGCACAGTTCTCGCGTATCTGGTGGACTGGTCCGGACCGATCGCTCTCACGTCTGGTAACGTCAGTGGAGGCCCAGACAGCACACATCATAATATGCTTATAGAAGCACTGGGTACGATTTTCGTATAGCTTTTAAAAAAAAATACTAATAATAAAAACAAGTTTATAAAATTTGAACAAGTTAGAAATGTAAAGATATGTACATTCAGGAGCGGATCTAGGATGTTGTTAAAGGGGTAATAAAATCCTAACAAGGGCAAGTTTGAGTTTGCTGAAGAAAAATGGGTCAAGAGAGAGTGAAATCTGTATGGGGGGTTCGGGGGCATGCTTTCCGTCATATTTTTGTGGTAATTCATTGTTTTATTTTGTTTTATTTTATTTTAAAAACAGTCATTAAAAGCGGCAATTTAAACGTGCGGTTGGGAGTAGTGGAACCCGTGTGACCTCCTTCTAGATACGCCAATGTGCATTTTCAATGCTAAACGCAATTGTATCATCACACACATAGCAGCAGCTTTGGGGAAAAAATGCATTCAAGTGAAATAAATACCTTACCAAACGTATTACAACGAACATGTAATTCATATGTGTATTACACATATAATCATAACTAAAAGATCTTAAAGCAAAATATGCACATTTATTTTCATATATTTCTATTTTATATTATCTCCACTAAAAATATGTTTATGTAGCTCAAAGTAATGTTATTTATTTATTACTAAGTGTCGAAATAATCATGTTAGACACCCAAACATAACGTAGTGTAAAGTAACAAACTGAGTATTATCATTATAAAGCAATTATGTGTGTATATATATATATATATATATATATATATATATATATATATATTGTAAATCATGAAATTAATGCGTCATGATATTATTGCGTCCGTACATGAGTGAACAAAAATGCGTATTTTTATTAATACGTCGGGCAAAAGTCCACATCACATAAAAACCACAGTTGTGTTCTTATTATATTGTTTGGGCTTCATCTTTCATGTTAAAAGAAGTCAGTAGTTGTTTTGACAGCTACTACATAATCTGAAGCTAATCGCATGGTGGGTCGACCAGGAAGCCCTAATTACTTAAAGTAGTGTAATTAGTATAACTACACCTTATTGTTAAGGGTATGCCTCGCACTTTTGTGTGGTGATTGCTTCTAATTAATCCACCAGTAGGAATAAAAGGTAAACGGGTCGCTATTGCAGGGCACAGTATTTCACGCGAACGCAGACGTATTATTCTAACAAATGTTTTAGACTGATTTTATACACTTGATGCGCAGCACAGGAATAGTAAAGTTTGTGTTATTTAAAGTTTGTGTTATTTAACGACGCCGCTAGAGCACATTGATTTTTTATCTTATCATCGGCTATTGGACGTCAAACATATGGTCATTCTGACACTGTTTTTAGAGGAAACCCGCTGTCGCCACATAGGCTACTCTTTTTACGACAGGCAGCAAGGGATCTTTTATTTGCGCTTCCCACAGGCAGGATAGCACAAACCATGGCCTTTGTTGAACCAGTTATGGATCACTGGTCGGTGCAAGTGGTTTACACCTACCCACTGAGCCTTGCGGAGCACTCACTCAGGGTTTGGAGTCGGTATCTCGATTAAAAATCCCATGCCTCGACTGGGATCCGAACCCAGTACCTACCAGCCTGTAGACCGATGGCCTGCCACGACGCCCACACAGGAATAGATGCGATATATTGCAACAGTGAAAACTTGCGACCAGTCTAACTTAAAATGCCATGTATAGAGTCGAGCCAAATGGTTTGAAGAAATATGCACGGATTGTTGATTGCGGTTATATAATTTTCTACTGTTTAATTTTTAAAGGAATATATTTAGTAATAAAATTTGTTGATGATAATTTTACAAATGTTCAAAACAGTTTAAATGTACACAGTAATCCAGGAGTGTAAGAAAATTTGAAAAATACTCACATCACAAAATGAACTTTTTAAAAACAAAACATTTGGAAAATCACTGTATTATATAACCGCTATGATATTCCAGGAAAGTGAAAATGGAATGGCAACATCGAAAGAAAGAAAGATTCTTGAAGTATTCACAAAACGACATTTAACAAAAATTGTTTTTGTATTTGTTTCATCTTTATATTATAAAAGTTTTATTTTATTTAGAAGTATTATAGTAAAATCCTGCAAATTTTTTTGTATTGGGAATGAGACTAAACAAAATGCGTCAAGTTATTATTGCATCGATGTGTTCGCCGCATTTTTCGCATTAATTACTTGTTCGCATTAATTTCATGATTTACAGTATATATATATATATATATATATATATATATATATATATATATATATATCTAATTTGAATTGTCTATGTGTTTGGTATTTGTCATCATACAAATGCTGTATAAGCCATTATTATTTTCAGGAAAGAAATTAGATGGTGTGATATGTGACGGCGAATCCAACGAAATTGTAGCTTCCACGGTTGTCGATTGTATGAACATAGATAAAGGTAATGTGTAGAAAATGGTTCGAAATGGGGTGAGGATTATGTAACAACTCATCCTTTGAACCAAACCATTTTGTAACAATTAAACCTCAGTTGTTTTCACATTTTACTGTAAAATATTTTCCTTTTGAAAAGATGCCTTCTTGACAAATGGGTGTGTAGCTGGAGTGAGGCAAAAATAACAAAAACAAACAAACTACCTGAGTTGTAACTTGTTTCATACTTATTAGTGCACCCAATATAAACATTCTCCCCCTCCCCCGCTCTCTCTCTCTCTCTCTCTCTCTCTCTCTCTCTCTCTCTCTCTCTCTCTCTCTCTCTCTCTCTCTCTCTCTCTCTCTCTCTCTCTCTGGATGTTAAATGGACATTACTGCAGGTAGGAGACCGGATTATGTCAATGTAATATATACCAGTGATTGATGTATCACAGTTTCTCTGACAATATTTTTATTTGCAGGTGTAATAGAATACTTCCGGATAGGATGCACGCCCAAGGAAATTGTTGATCAACATTTTGAAAACGCCAAGGCAGAAATCGGAGAGAAAAACACCCATGTAGACATTGTAGATATTCCAAATGCTCTCAAAGTATAGCAGTGACTTATGTTTGCGACTACCATGCACGTGAACGCTACCACTAAGACAGTTTATGACGGACGGGTATCACAGCGTATAGCATTGATAGCGTCATCTGTACTTCATCGGTTGTGAAACACAAAAACTTGTAGTGTTACGGTAGTCAAACCAATTAGTCATGGAAATGTCTCGTTCAACCAATAATAAATGCAAGCTGACCAACCTAAGTCACATAGAGTACTTTCAGCGAAACACTAAATCGAGAATTAAGCCGCAGTACAATATTTTGGTGAAACTGTGTTCCTTTAGCTATCGTTGTAGAAAAAAAGAAATAAAAGACCAGCAACAAAATCAAGAAAGGGAAGGGTTAATGTCTGTGAATATCCCACTTGATATGACATATGTTGGTGAGCTTGCCTATGAAAAGATTGTGATAGATGATTATCATATCATGCCACGAAGGCAAGAACACAAATTTGATAAACAAATAATATTCATTTTGATATAATGTATTTGCCAATTGTGAGGTATAAGGCAAACGATTAACTAACGAAAACGAATAGCATGCTATTCAAGGGCAGACAAATCAGGTTGCTATATGAATAACGTACTTTCAAAATGACCGACAGACTGTACGAAAAGAAACCATTCAGACCGACCAAAATTGCATTCATACACCAGTGATCATTTGTGTGTGTGTGTTATATCAACAGATACATTACTGAAAGGGTATAATTTATATAAACGATGTTACACCAAAATCAAATCTAAAGTTTACAAAACTGTTATGTAACAAATACATTATAAACATACGCTACGAATTATATTAGGTGACGTGTATTAATTTATATTAACTTCATCTAATTTTATAAAACACTAGTGTTAGAAATATACTTTTTGTGTCGTGAAGATATACAATTTTTCACTACAACAATGGCTTCAGCGGTATCGTTGCAGATATCGTAACATATTATAAAAAGTTAATCATTTTATATGTATAATGTACCCACATAATTTAATTAACGTCTTTGGCTATCAATCATAAATAATGACTATAATTATAATTAGTTATTCACTTCTTTCTCGGTCATATATGTATGTATATATATATATATATATATATATATATATAATATATATATATATATATATATATATATATAATGATAATATGTAATACATAAAGATACCATAAACGTTTGGCGTCTTTAATTAACGCTAACGTGTATTTTATTTAACAGTTCAATTAAATGTTTTAAGATAGCCAGGAAAATTTACTTTTTATCGCTAGATCACATCACATTGAATATAGCACATGGATTTTTATATATTTGTTGTTTGTTAAACAGAAATATGGGTTGATTTGTAGTTCTGATCATCACTTGGCATTTGACCTTGAATGCATTCAAAATATTGTCAGCACTCACAGTTTAAATTACAACCTATATCTTATGCAAAAATAGTGTACCAGATGTCTGCACATGTATATGCATATGTCATGGTTAATACAAACATCTTCAGAAGGGGTTTCCTTTTTATTTATGAGCTTATGGTTGTGTGTGTTTTTGTTTTTTTAATCACTGTTTATTTGTCTTATTTATTTATTTAAATTATTTTAATTAATTAATTAATTAATTAATTATATTTATTATCAATTCATAACATCACTTCATTTTGTTTTATATTGAATTTATACAATATAAATCAATATACGTCTGAAAACAATGTCACCAACATTTGGAATAGACAAAACAGAACAGAACAGAACTTTATTACATCCAGGCCGTTAGGCAACGGCACACGGGGAAACATGAACAGAACTGTTTTACATGACAAGATAGGACAGGGTTTACAGGAGAAGAAATAATATAATATGTAAATGCATATATATATAATTAAAAAAAGAAATTTGTTTTGTTTAAAGACACCACTAGAGCACATTGATTTTTTAATCATCGGCTATTGGATGTCAAACATTTGCTAATTTTTATAAGTAGTAAGGGATATTTTATATGCACCATCCCACAAACAGGATAGCACATACCACGGCCTTTCATATACCAGTCGTGGTGCACTGGCTGGAACGAGAAATAGCCCAATGGGCCCACCGACGGCATATATACAATAATACAATGCCATGAGTGGTGTGGTATATATTGATACAGATATATTTACGGTCTTCTGAATTTATCATTAATTACTTTAATTAATTTACTGACTTTTCTTAGGACACCTTGTAATAAAATTAATATTCTTTTCTTGTACAAGTATTTAAATCCACTGTTTATGATATAGTCAAGAAAATTTGCTCTGTATACCTACCTCACATCGCAGAGAGTAATTACAGCAGAGATTACAGGTTTTTAAAAATTGTTTTTTAAACAGAAATATGGGTTGATTGTCCGTTTAAAATGAAGCTAAATGTTTTCTGATGAATTGTTTTGCACACAAGAACATGAGTAAGCACAACCATATTTAAATGCATACATGTGGGAAATTGTACTCAATACCCTTTAGAATTCATTCACTGTTATGTTTGATTTTGTACATATGTTTGTATATATGTGAATGTATAGCTACTAATGTATGATATTGTATATACATTACAATCATGTTAAAATTAAACAAATGAAACAAGACAGTGTTTATGTTTTTCTTTGTTCAGGGCCGTACTAAGCGAAGAGGACAAGGGAAGGGCAGTAATATTGTTAAACACGGCCCTGTCATAGAATGTAGATGGGTATTTACAGACCAACTAAAAATGTTACATATCACAATGAGTTTTGGGTGTTACGTATATAATAATGCAATCTTGTGTGTGTGTATGTGTGTGTATGTGTATGTGTATGTGTATGTGTATGTATATATATATATATATATGAAAAAAAAGTGTACAGTATATAAGAATAAGAATAATTTATTTTCATAACACCAGCATATGGGCAGAGCAAAAATAACAATATAATATACATTTATCTGCAGTAACAATCACATAAATATACATTTATTACATGAACAAACATCTGCATCAACAAATACATATGTAATTTAAGCCTTATAAACCTGATACTAGTGGTAATAATATTCAAAATATTGTAAAGCAAATATTGTCAGAAGTGTAGAGCCATGAAAAAACATCAATTCGCTCCTATGGGGTTCGTGAATTATGTTTCACGAATACACACACCCTCGTACATTCTCCATTAGTTTACACAGACGTGAAATGCAAGCACTTTGAAATTACTTCCAACTCATATGCTTTCACGCAACTTAAGCCATCTTTTTACAAAATTGCAAATGATAGGGCATAATTCCGGAATATTGTTTTAGTTAGGTCCGGGTTGAATAATATTTAATAACAGTAAAATGGTTTTTAAAATTCGAAAGCCATCTTTATCTTTAATTACTTGTTAATTTCAATACATTTATCGATTTATTACTTAAATGATTTGTGTGATAAATGAGAATGGAAAGTTTCATTTCCTAATTATTTGAACATAATTATTATGTAAGAAGCATGAACACGCTGGTCATACGGATAAAGCCATTGCGGTTGGATAAATAAGCTGCGGTTATGGCGCCAACTTGGATAAACCCGACAGGTAAGATAAAATTGTTAATTTCCTACAGACATCTGAGCTTGTCCTTTCAGAGTTTATTGGTGATTTAAAAAGAAATATAGTTGTTTTTCGCTATTAAACCCATTTTTTCACAAATAAAATTGCACTTTACTTACCGTTTATTATTTAGAATATACATTTCCATTCACCTGAAGTGTTTTTTGGTAATCCTGGTAATCCTGGTGTTTGTAATACCACAAAATGCATTTTTTGTATTTCATAAAATGCCACGGGCCTCTGAGAAAAAACCCGTTGAGCAGACAAGGTCTAATCTATTTTTAGAGGGGATATTCCCATTTCAATGTCACAGACGTTGGTATACCACGTGACCGTTATCATTTTGGTTCGGTTTGTTTTCTCGTGCACGGTTCGCGCAATCAACATCCGATTTGTTGTCGTTTGCTTGTTGTTCATTTGTGAGATTTTTCTTCCCAGTTCGTGAACATTTTTATTAACAATAAAGTTCAGACAAGTAAGTATCTCAATACAAAACGTTACACACCCTTAAAACCAATAATTTTGCTAAGTCTTACGATATCTGGAGAGGGGATACAACCAGGACAGAACAGTTGGAACATGTCCAGGAGAGGTGAAAGGAACGCACCCCAAGTCTGTGCGCACTCTGTGAAATTTGTCGTGATGTAGGCAATGTTGTGCTTCGAGCGACATCTACCGGTGACATCAGAATACAAACTTTCAAAATTATTTCAAGCAATTGGGACATGGGCATTCCCATGGTATTTATCGATATAAAACCTGCTTTTTCACTCCATTTGATAAAAACGTGATCTAAATGTGTTACAGGTTTGTAGATTAACCAAATTATAATTTATTTTCGCTGGATGGAACTAGGCGTGCGGCTTTAAATAAGTGTGTGAAATATGGAAGTGATTCCAGTGATATTAAGTCTGCAAACAAATAATATGTTTGCACAATGATATATTTTCAATAAAATTGAAGTAGTTTTTTCTGTTTTCTTACATTTGAAGCTACACGAAGTAATACCTGTTATACGAGTACAATTATGAATTATTTAAGAATATATACTGAACATTACAATCTGTTTTTCCTGATCTGGAAATAGACACAATATTAATTCAAACCAAACCATTTGGGCTCTTTTTAGATAAAATCCTTTGCGGGTAGGAGTAAAATATAGTGTTGTTGTGTATTTTCATTGAATAAAGTAATTTGCGGTTAATTTAAAACTATAGTTTTTTAAAATAGCTGTTATTACTGATTTGTTCTTTGATTCATTTTAAAGACTATTAAAAATACTAGCCTTTAAGTGAAAAAAGTTGTGTAATATTCTAGAGCAAATTGTGATCATACTATAGGGCAATATTTCTTTTGAAGGACACTAAAGTCATTTTATTTGTGTGTGTCCTTTTTCGCCTGATGTTTCAGCAGTCCTGTAATATATTTGTAAGTGTTTCCACAACAACAGGCATAATGAATATGTTTGTGTTCAGCATTTTTGTGGTTGACTATAGTGAACCACTATTTGTGAAATGTCTATCACATATTTTGCACTCATGATATTAAAATTAGTTTTCAATGCATGGCCAAGTATGTTGTCGTTTACATGCTTTGGAAGCAAAAGACTTCAAACATTTTCCGCAAGAATACGGTTTAGCACCAGTGTGAGTATTGACGTGATCTGAATAAATATCATGTGAAATACCTTTTGTCAATTCTCAAAAGGACAACTCAGCAATGCCGCACTGTCAGACAGATGGTTCCGTAAATGAACGATCAAAGATCATATTCGACCAAATGATTTCCCACATTCGTCACATAAATGCCTGCGAAAGATGTATTATGGGTAGCGAAGACTTCAAAAATACAAATGGCAGATTGAACATTTTATTAAGCCCCTACCGGTCCAACCGGAGGGGACTATAGATTCCATCTCCATCCTTCTGTCTGTCCGTCTGTCGGGATGTTTTTTGCAGAGGGCGTTGAGATATTGAGCTAAAATTTTGACGAAGTTATGACACTTGAACTTAGGAGATCTGAAAACAAAGTTTCCACACTTTTGTTTTGCAATACCTAAAAATCTTGAGGTGAAATTTTGTATATAGCTTTATCATGCATGATCATGTACTGTTACTGATCAAGTTTAACTTTCATGGTGATTTACTCACATTTCACAGATGTTTGGCCCTTGAATTTAGGAGATACGAAAAATTGTTGGGTCAGGCAGAGGACGTGCAATGCTTTAGCAGTACTGTCAAACTGCTTGTTTTATTAGGCTCGTGAGTTTGCATGTTCATTTGAAGCGAATGTGAGTGTTTATAATTTTGTGCACATATTTTACATGTTTTACTTCCATTATTAGTTATTGGAGAAGGTGTTGTGTCCGAGGTTTTTCACTGGTGTGGATGTCGTCACAGCACTGGTTTTCACAATATATCCAGTTGTTTTTAACTTAACTTCGAAACTTATGTTCAACATTGATCCGTCTATAGCTTCGAAACCCTAGTGGTATATGGACACGTTAAACTAGTTATCTATCTATCTATAGCTTCGATCTCCATTGTATCCTAAAAATGTAGTATATAAATAATGTGCAGTTACGTTTTATGGCAATAGATGTGAAAATATTACATTATACAGTATTATTTAAATACTAAAGTGTTATTTATTTTGTTGATTTTCTTTTCGCTGGAGAGTAAACATTTGCAATATTTTCAAAATATCAGAAAATGTCTTAAAGTTTTATAACTCATCTATATTTTAAAATACCTGTTAATGCCTTTACATTTTATAAGTTAATGGTGTGTGTGACAAATAAAAATGCGAATTATTAGGTAACATGTTTGGTCTACTTACAACTTACCATAGTATATAATATTACACTGCCTAATAACTATAGTCATTGCATGTAAAATTTTCAGTGGGGCACTTAATGATTTATCCCAAACAATATTGGCAGCAAATTCATCACTGAAGTCTCAAAATTAGAAAATTTGTTTCTAATTTTCATTATTATTCATACTTACCTAGTGCTAGCACAACAAATATGCTATTCAACCTGAGTCATACCTACACACTGCATAATTCTCTCCCTTGCCGGATATGCGCAATGCTATCCTTGCACGGGCTACCTGTAACTTCATTCTCGGTTCAAAGTCCACCCACCGAGGGAAAGCCTCATAGGGGTGGGTGGGAGGTATAGTTTGTTGTGCTAGCACTAGGTAAGTATGAATAATAATGAAAATTAGAAACAAATTTTCTAATAGTCTTATTCAACTTACTGTGCTAGCACAACAAATATGCTATAACGGACGTGCAATGACACCGTTAGAGCACGTGAATTCAACATTAATGGGAGGAGGTAAGAAAATAGAGGACTTACCCGTACCCAAAAAGCTCCTTTGAAGTAATGACATGGAGATAGGACGAACCACGACATACGGTAACAAGGAGTCAAAAAAACTTTTGGGAATAAAAAGGGGCTTCCCAAAAGAAAAACTCATCCCCCATGAAAGGGAGGAAAAACATCTCCCCAGGGAGAGGAAACGGTAGACAACACTACAAAAAACCCCATCCCTCAGAAAAGAGTGGAGTGTTAAACATGTCCGAAGCGTGAATCGATGGCAGTCGGACGGAAAAGAGGTCGACCCCTTTCTGTTGCCCTGCGCACAGACACGACGTGTTGAGCCGCAATGACTGTCTGGATCCTACGCGTACCGTCAGGACCAACCGCCATATCCCGGAAATAGAAACGGTCAAAAGTGTGCCGTCCTTTCCAAACCCCTGCATTCATGACCTTTATAATATCTAAAGAGTCATGAAAATTCAGGGAAGCAGAAATGGCTCGGATCTCATGTGGTTTAACAGAGAAATTCCGTAACACATGATCACCCGCCATCTCATATGCTAGCTTGATGGTAGCTGCTATCCATCGAGACAAAGCATTTTTTGTGACATCACCCGGCCTAATGGTATAAGAAATAAACAATCTCTTTTTACCCTGCCGCCGGTTTTTCGTACGCTGCAAATAATACTTCAATGCTCTCACCGGGCAAAGAAGTCTATCCGAGTTATCAGATGACAGTGTACGAGATAAACTGTGAATGACAGTAGGTGGAAACTCTTCCCCTGGAGACTGGTTTTTAGCAACAAAGATAGGGTCGGTACGTAAAGTGACAGACCCGTCCGAATTGTAATCAACCAAGTCATGCAAAAAAGCATGTATCTCACTGATCCGACGACAAGCTGCCAGTGAAACAAGAAACAGAGTCTTCCACGTCAAGGCACGAAGACTAGCAAACCTCAACGGCTCATAAGGCGCACCCTTAAGAGCATGTAACACCAGAAAGACATTCCATTTCGGAATAATGGAAGGTCGTTCAACCGTGGATTGTAATGATTTAAGTAAATCATGCAACACCAAGTTGGTAGAAAAGTCACGACATCCACACTGTTTAAGAGTAGTGAAAATCGCAGCTCTGTGACTTTTCACTGTCGTGACTTTAAGTTTCCTTTCTTGGACCAACGCCAGAAAGTACTCCGCTAAATCGTTGACAGTAGGCGATAAGGGATCGAAATCCCGTGCGTTCGCCCAACGAACCCACATACGCCAGTGACACTGATAAACCGACTCGGTAGATTTGCGCTTTGCTGAAGAGACGAGATGCGCAATTCTTGTCGAAAAACCTCTGCGTCGCAAGGAAGCCCTGATAACCTCCACGTGTGAAACCGGAAGACCTCCGGCTTCGGATGCCACACCGTCTGACTCAGTCGCTGGCTGAGTAGATCGGACAACACTGGTAATCGGAACGGGACTGCCACTAACAGTGACAGGAGCTGTGGAAACCAGGGCTGCGCCACCCACAGAGGAGCTATCAACGTCACGTGACAAGGTTCCTGGACCACTTTGGTCAACACCTTGCCGAGTAGGACAGGAGGAGGGAAGGCATAAAAATCCAGTCCCGTCCAATCCATACTTAACGCGTCGTACTCCCAACGCCAATGTGTCCGGTACCGGGGACACGAACACCGGCAATTGGTTGTTCAACCGTGTGGCAAACATGTCCACCTGTGGACTGCCCCACACCCGAAGAACCGCTGCGACCACCCCTTTGTTCAACATCCACTCCGTCTGAACAAGGGTATGTCGACTGAGGGCATCTGCTAACACATTCACCGATGAAGGAATGTGTTTCGCCCACAGAGTGGTCCCTAGTTGGTCGCAGAATTCCAAAATCGCAAGAGCTTTGCGACCCAAAGTCTCCGATTTGGTTCCACCCCAACGATTGAGATATGCCACTACCGACGTATTGTTGCATCTCAAAAGAATTCGACGGTGTCGAAGAACACACCGGAAATGAAGACAGGCACGATGCACTGCCTCCATCTCCAAACAGTTGATATGAAGCTTCCTCTCGGACAGATTCCATACCCCTGAAATGTGTTGATCCAACAGATGCGCCCCGTACCCGTGCAGCGACGCATCCGTGAACAGGATCAGATCCGGAGCAGGGGGGTGCAACGGAACCGATAGGGACATGCACTTGTCCGACAGGCACTCCTGTATCGGATGAGTGAACCATGGGCCCAGAGGCACTATCGTGTCCCAATTGTGACCGTCCCACCGTGGGGACAAATTCCACTGGAGTGGTCGTTTGAATCGTCTGAACCGCACGATCAATGAGGCCAGAGATTCGAGGTGGCCCAACACCACGTGGGGAGATCGTACCGTAGTACTTTGCTCCCCCATCAAACGTCGCGCCGACGTTTGGAAATTGTGGATACGCGCATCGGTGGGACGAACCGACGCTACCACAAGATCGAAGACCACTCCGAGATATGTGAAAATCTGAGCCGGCGTTAACTCCGATTTCACCCAATTGGGAATAAAACCCAATTGGAGGATCGTGTCCAAAACCAACCCGATATTGGTCTGACACTCCTGTTGCGACGAAGCTGGGATCAACCAATCGTCCAGATAGGTATGCATTCGAACCCCTAACAAATGAACATGACCTACCACCGCTTTTACCACACGTGTAAAAGCATGGGGACTCGTCGCCAAACCGAACGGGAGCACACGAAACTCGTACGCTTTCCCGTCGAACAGGAAGCGCAGAAACTTCCAAAACGCCTTGTGCACCGGGACATGGAGGTATGCGTCTTTCAGATCGATCGACGCAGCCCACTCCCCAATTTGAAGCAGGTTCCGGACCGAATGAACCGTTTCCATTTTCATGGAAGGAACATCGACATAGACGTTCAGTGGCTTCAAATTTAGGATTGGTCTCCATTCCCCATTTTTCTTCCGGGCGAAGAAAAGATGAGAATAAAATCCCGGAGTGTCCAGACTGACTCTCTGGATGGCCCCTTTGTCGAGAAACTCGGCAATCATACTCTCCACTAAAACGCGCCGATCCGCGGACGGTAACGGCGGCATTCTCGGAGTGGAAGTAAGAGGGGGGCTCGAAAAAAAAGGGTATTTTGTAACCGTGTCGAACGACCGACAGAACCCAGGGGTCGAGACCAGGCAGCTTGCACCAATTTCGAAGGAAATGGCGGAGCCTGCCCACCACGGGTATGGTTGCTAACGGTACCTCCGAAAGCAACTGCCGATCGTTCACGTACCCTCACCCCAACCGCTTACCACCCGTAGGCGCAACGCCTTTGGTGGACTGAGAACGGAACGCAGTACGACGTTTGCGTCCTCGCTTAGCGGAAGACGGGTTGTTACCTGGTTGCCTCCTAGTGTCAGGAACCCTAGGGATCTGAGCCGACTGTAAAAAAAAGCAGCCTTTTTTACAGGAGGAGGCTTGAACCCCGAAAACGTGGACCGACGTTTACCAGAGGTTGAGGGTCGAGTGTTCGGGACTGGTCGCGACAAATCCTTGTCTAGGACAATATTAAAATCGGGACCGAAAAGTAAATTTTCCCGTACCGAACGTGTACGAAAAAACGTCTTCGCAACGTTTGACGCACTCAAACCCGCCAGGTAATGGTCACGCCGTAACAAAAAGACTGTTCGCAAACAATCGGCCAGATAACTGAGCGATATGCTTAGGGGCTTTTGACGCAGCCTCCAAACAGCCTTTCGCCATCGCGGGAAGGCTCTCGACAGCCTTATCCAAGCCAAATAGGAACGTACCTAAATGGTTATTAACCTGGAACATCGACTTAGCCAGCAGTTCGAACGATTCCAGATCCGCGATTGGCAATGACACATGCGGCGATGGGGAACAAGCGGCTCGGACACTAGCGGGAACGACCGCCGGATGTTCGAGAAAATTCGCCCCCAACGTCTCATAGGAGTCGGCACGAAAAATGCGCGCTCCCGTTAGGATTTTCCCCGTAGGCAGTGCCGTTGGGTACTCATCAACACCCACTCCCAGGATACGATCACTGCCAGTGATCAACACATCAATGTCACAAAGTGAACTGTGCGCCTCCTGTGCAAGTGGTAAACCCGACTCCTCACGAGGAGTGACCAAATTCAAAAAACGGTTCCCGAAGGAGACACCCTTGAATGTAGGCTGGGCCTCAACCTGAGGTATAGCGTCCCCGCATACCTGTCGGACCTGGTCCCTGACAAAAGCCAGAACCGCCGGATAATCGCACTCCTCCTCTACCTCCGAACCGAAGTGAGAGAGAGCTGGGTCAGCGACAGAATCCGGTCCAACCGACGCTTCCTCTGAAGCCAGGTCACTGTCCACTGGATCCCGAAGATCGATATGGACTCCTCCCCCTAATCGAGACGCCCCTGGGGCAGCGTCTCCCGAGACGGAAACAATAGGAACCGAACGACAATCCCTAACTGCATCGTCAAACTGCTGTCGAGACGCAGTTTCTGCTGGTTTTTGGGGAAAACCAGGGGGGGGGGGGGGGGGGGGGGGAGGAATGGGAGCCGCACCCGACGGTCCCGTCTGCGAAAGCAATGATCCCAACTGAGGCGAAGCGTTCAACAATTCCACAAAACTCCGAAACAACGTTTCCTGAAAGCCTAACGGTCGTTCCTGCGCCAAGTGCGGAACGGTCGGAGTTTGCGGCCACAGAGTACCCCCAGCCGAGGGGTATCTGCGCGAACCTCGTCCTCTATCGAGTAAAGTCGAAGAGGTAGGGACCAAAGACGGTGCAAACTGTGAGGAGATGTCCGTTGCTACCGAAGTCACCGGACCCTTGGGGTAAACATATGCAAACGGAGGACCCAAACGGGATGAGTCCTCCACCCAACGGTAAACATCGGTCGGGATGCCATCAGAGACGGATCCCGGCATCGGAACAACTGGCTCAGTTAGAAGCAAACTGGCAGAACTCTCCTCGGGCCTTGAGAATGCTGAGGTGCCGAAGCGACTGTCAGCAATCGAAGGCAAAGTCGGGGCCACCTGCTCTGCGGACGAAGCAGTGGACCTATGCACAACGGAGTGCATGTGCTCGGTAACCGATGAAGTCGTCAAAACCGGTGCCGCGACGACTCCACCCTGCCCCCCCTTCTGTTTGTAAAGGTAACCGTAACGACGATGGCGACGCCCGCGACGAAGCCACACAAACAGAAGAAGGCGCCGTCACTAACGAAGACGGCTCACGTACCACGGTCACAATAGGAGCCGGGGGGGGGGGGGGGGGGGGGGGCGCTCCCGAAGTATCTGTAACTGTACTCGTAACACGGACCGAAGAAGAAACACCCTTGTGTTTCCCCCCTTTCCGGACACTTTTCGAAGTGTCTACAGACCTATGGGACCTACCCACTAAGTCCGACTTGCCGACTACTGCCGAAGCAGACGACAAGATTTTGCTGGTACCCGAAACCTGAGTCTGCGAACCGAACCGAACCCACTGGTCAGGAGACCACGTGGCGCAGATCTCACACTGACGGTCTTGAGAACAAGACCGACAGTCCGGACACAACACGTGTGTGTCTTTACGTCGTAAAGGAAATGGACAACCATCTCGCGCACAAACTTTCCGTGCGCTAGCTGTCAACGAACTCGCGTCGGACATGGTAAATTCAACACAGAATTCCCAACTACCAACCGTATGTCAAGTTCAACTAAAAAAAACAACAACACAAAATTACAAGTAAAGAAAACTTTTTGCCAAAGCTTAACAGGTGTTAACAGGTGGACTGCAGAATTGAGAATGAAGTTACAGGTAGCCCGTGCAAGGATAGCATTGCGCATATCCGGCAAGGGAGAGAATTCTGCAGTGTGTAGGTATGACTCAGGTTGAATAGCATATTTGTTGTGCTAGCACAGTAAGTTGAATAAGACTATTACCATAACTGTTGAAAATGACAAATAAAAATGTATATGTAATTACCGCACACTATTTTACTCCTAACCGCAAAATGATTTACTCTATACAATGTTTAACCGCAAAATGGAAAACGTCGAATTTAACTACTGTGAAACGGGTATTATTCGCGAAATACACTTACGGAAATAATAAAATCCATTAGAACAACAACAAAAAAACACACAAAAAACCAACAAAAAAACAACAACAAAAAACAAACAAAAAACCCCGAACAGTTTAGCAACTTCGGCATGCCGTTCTGCATCATACAGTCTATATTCACCGTGTTTTTGTTTACGATTTGTAGAAGTGTTTAATTTATCAACGGCATCATTGGCGGGCCTGTGTCGATTGAACTTCTTCGATCGTTAAACACGTTGAAGGGTCAGGTAAACCAACAGTTTCAGGTTTGTCTGAGCTTTTTTTAACCACTGCAAAATTGAACCTGCGATAATACTTTTTTGGTGAAGAATGATAAATGTAGTTGATTTTTGGAACAGACATTCTTTTTGGTATTGTTAAGCTGTGAATAAACATTTAGAAATTAGTATAATGAGCCATTTTTAATTGGCCAATCAAAATAAGGGACACAAATGGTTTCGTAAACTTCCGGGAAAACGTCATCGACAAGTGACAAAAACAAAAGAGGTGAGACGTTTTTAACAACCGGTGTTGAAACATTAAAACAAGATTACTAGTACAAGTGTTTGTCTTTATTTCACACTTTCTGGAGAGTTGATTGAACCACATCCTGGATTAATTTCATTAATTGTACACACAGTTTGGTCGCCGCTGGACATGTGGCTGCAGCACTTAGCGGAGTCGCTCAGAAAGGGATAATATTACGTATACCTCTGTTGACCATTCTAGTGTCGATTTAATGTTATGTACCAAAGTATAGTGTTGTACGTATTAGTAATTTAAAAAACAAACAAACAAAAAACAAAAACCATGACACCCCGAAAATTAAAAACCGCGAACTGCCTGCATTTTTGATATCGCTAAAATTTACTGCCGCGAATAATACCAGTTTTACAGTATTTTGGATTGTTACTAAGTTATAATGGTAAATTTAATCGGGCACAGAAAAGACTGGCAGAACAAAAACGTAAAGCACAATACTGAATCATGAATATTTGTAATAAGAACCATTTTAATATTGAAACGATGTTAGCGGTATTTGAAACCTATGTAAATAGTGTTCTTAATTATGGATCGGAAATCTGGGGTTTTCACTCGGCATTGACATCGAGAAAGTGCATATACAATTTTGTAAACGTTTATTGGGTGTACATAACAGAACTTGTAATTACTTTGTTTATAGAGAATTGGGACGATTTCCACTAGCTATTGTAAGAAAGCTGAGAATGTTTAAATATTGAATAAACCTTGCATTTTAAAAGCTGTGTACGAGGAAATGTATGAGTATGGAGATATTTGGCTAACGAATATTAAGCAGGAATTAGATACGCCTGGGCTAAGTTATATGTGGAAATCGACCCATACCCATATCTGTTTTTATTACATAATTAAAGAAAGAATATTTGATGTATTTAAACAAAAGTCCTACAGTTTAATAACAGCGTCGCCAAAAGGATCACTATATAAACACTTAATAAAGGAATATCAATTACAAACATATCTGACGAAGCCAATTGATTCACGTAATAGGCCTATAAAAGAAACAACGAAAATGAGAATTTGTGCACACAGGCTAAATATTGAAGCTGGTAGGTACAAAAATATCGAGAGAACACAACGAGTATGTACATTATGTAATATTAATGAGATTGAGAATGAGTTTCATTTTATTCTTCAGTGTCCACGGTACGAAACTTTAAGAAATAGATTTATTAAAAAATACTACTCCAAGAACCCCAATGCTTTTAAACTAATACAGCTATTGTCAACTACAAGCAATAAGGAGATAAATAACCTTGGCAAATACTTTCTATAGGCGAACAAAATGAGGGATATGCTATTACTACAAACAACTTAATATATCTATATTTGTGTGACCCATATTGCTGATTGTTTATATATATATAGATATAGATGGATTGTTTTTATCGGTATATGTGTATGCATTTATGTAAGTCATTCTTCACCATTGTTCCGCACTATTGTACATGATATTGTATTTCATTGTTATAATGCTGATAAGCTGCAAAACATAACGCAATAAAGAACTTGAACTTGTCTTTATCCAGTGATGAAATTCTTCTCTTAATCAAAATGTTGCATTTTTCTTAAATTCTTGTCTTTCTCTTTTTTTTTTTACTTGAAATTACAACAACAACAACAACAACAACAACAACAGCAGCAGCAGCAAAAATATTTATAAATCCTTCATCGGGATATTAACAGTATTTTGACCTGTCCGGCTTACCGTATATTTTGACCGGTCGGAAATGTGACCAGTTTGAACCCTTTAAGCTTTAGGTCAGTTAACTGACCAGTCGTGTACATTCGCAGTAAACATGATGTGAATTATGCTACGGTTTAAAGTACTGTTTTGTGGTCGATAACTGAAGAAACGTTTCGAAGTGAGTTTGTCTTTGTTTTGTTAATTAATTCAGTTTGCGGGTGTCCATTTACGTATAGATGTATTTTTTGTTAATGGAGGTTTTTCCCATTCAGCGTAGGCCTATCGTTATCGGTGACTGATACAGAAACACGCCGACTAATACATAGGGTATACACAAAAAAACTTGGATCTTTCGAATTCACATATACGAAATGCATGTTTCAATGAAAGAGCGGGTGCAGGGCCGATGGTCGAAACCTCTCCCTGTTCAAGCACATTTTCTTCTTCTTCTTTTTCATTATATTTTCTGGGGGAGCATAACTCACCCCACCCCCCTATAAACTTCGTTCGCCAGTCTAGACCCTCCCCTCTCCCGCTAAAATTCCTGCATATGCACCTTCAGTCACCTCTAGCCCCACACACCATATGTTGTATCATTACGGGGAGTGCTAGAGTTAACTAGCTCGACCTAATAAAACGATAGACGTATGCCATCTACTATATTTAATGTCCACCATATTGTGTGACCTCTTACGTATTTTTTTTGTAAATAATTGTCATGGCCATTAAAGGAGAGGACAATTAAGGCATTTGGCCTGGTATGCATATTCAACGATATATAATGCACATTATTGCTTAATATCAACAAGTATAATCGTATAGTTAATTAATAAAACGGTTAAATGTGACGGCTATTATATATAACGGGCGCAGCCATTTTGTACCATCCCAGTGAATATGCCCTCTGGCGAGCTGGTGGTTACGTAATACCTAACGTGTCACGTCAGGAATTAGTCTTCGAAGTGAAGAAACAAAATATACCTGATTTTTGCGAATGCATCGCAATGTTCTGTAATAATAGTCATCCCAGGAAGCCAACAACAATTATATATTATTTTTTAATACAAAATAAACTACCATTGTCAAAGTGTTGAAATAACTGTATTATGGTTTTACATAAATTCATCCATGTACTGAAATAATGATCGGAGTGTTTTCTAGGTTAATTGGTCTTTTCTTTCCGTGGCCTGTACCTGTGGTTCCTGATTGGCAGGTGTACATTTAGACGGTCCCCAGACACTGTGACTAGACACACTAAAAAGACGTGCCTCTTTTATTAAGATCACAGGGTATTGTGTGGTAACCGCACGGATACCCCTCCAATCGCAATGGGCATTATCAGCCGCCTACTTTATTACTGTAAGTAATTCTGTAAAACCCTTGATTAAGTAGACTTTCCTATCTAAAACCACAAAACTGACCAATTACGTCGTCCCAAAGAAAAGAAAAGTATCACTTGGGTATCGTGAGTGGTCGTTTTTGCTCGAACGTACCCTACCAATAGGCCTAATAATATGCATTTTTTCTTTGGATTTAAAAAAAAAGTAAAATACTATAACTTCAATTCGTTCTATTGATGCAAATTGAAATATATTTAGTTAAATAGTTTATTATACTATTAAGTCATTTATGTTGTTTTACAAATCAGGTTAATGAAAGCGAAGCGCCTTGTCGTAAATTAATGCGTTTGTTTACACTGTGCTTAAGAGGAGATGGACGGAGCTAACGTCACTTCGCCCCAAGCTATACTACCGGTCGTCACAAAAACGAAACAAAATGGCTGCCCCCAGTTAGCAGGAATAATCATGTTTTTTTTATTTTATTAAAGGGACATTCCTGAGTTTGCTGCAATTTCTAAGATGTCATCGACTAACAGAGACTTTTTAACGATTGTAATTACATATCAAAATATATTTTTCTGCATAAAGTATTACGGGCCGTATATTAAACATGTTTCTAATCGTTCTAATATTTGGACTAGGTTAAATTTCATTTTATTTCCTAAAATATTTTTTTTCGTACGTACGAAATTATTTGAAGACAAAATCCATTTTGGGCTTCTTACAAATATTAAGACGACCAGAAACACATTGAATAAAAAGACACTGATATTCTACACAAGAAAATATATGTAATATGTAAGTTTAATCGTAGAAATATTTTATTAGTCGGAAACATCTTACAATGCAGCAGACTCAGGAATGTCCCTTTAACTCTAAAATTAGGCGTTTTTCATTTGTTAAAGTGTCAGTATGTGTTGGTGGTCCGGGTATGCATCTTTCCAACCCATAAATCTCTTGTTTGAGTTGACCCTACCTTTAAAGCTGCTATCTGTAGAATATTTTACATATTTAACTATTTATATTATATATTAGACCATCCCGATCCAGTTTTACTTTCTACAATATTACTTTCGGTTAATTGTTCACCCCTGTGTCACATGTACATGTACGTGACACTCATAATTCTTATTTGCAAAAGTATCAATATCAAACGTAGAAGAACAAAATAATAATAGATTTAACGAAAACAAAAATCAATTTGATACACGACCATTGACCACTAACACAACTTTGACTGTCGAAAAATATATATTACAGAATACCAAAAAAATACCAAAAACAAAACAAAACAAAACAAAAAACAAAACACCCCCAAAAAACCAAGCAAACTTATCCCATCCACCTGTTAAGGACCTTTAAATTATATTTTCAAAAACAACGGGTTCTGGGCCCTCTATTAAAAAAGTGACTTTTGTTATACCTTTGAAATTTGTGTGTGTGTGTGTGGGGGGGGGGGGGGGTGTTCCCTGGACAAAGTGTAAAAAAAACCCCTGCAAATGTTAGCTATGATTGTGTGTAAAAAAAAAAGAAGAAAAAAAAGAGGCCTAGATTTTCGTTTTCAAATGGGAGGGCTGTCCCCTCTGGTTCCTTTGGCCTATATTATAGTTGTAATTTATTATACAAATGTACATGTATATATATTTTTTCAAGTACATTTTCAAACATCTTGTCACTTAAAAAAAAAAGGAAACGAAATATATTTGTGTAATGTTTCTCAATTATATGACTTAAATAAAGCTTTGCTCTTTATATTTGTTCTTTCGTGTAGAATGTGGAATCCTCATTGGAATGTTTTTGTTTATGTTCATAGTTGAAAGATGTCCTGATTTACACATAAGGTGTCTTGAACAAGTATACGTGATGCAATTACTGGTCATTTTTGTTCCCTCTGCCTATTCATAAATTATAAATATTCATTTATAAATAATAATGTCTTTAAAACACTATAACTCTTGATTTCAAGACCCCCACCCCATATAAGGTTTTATAACACATTCCCGGATCCTCTCTCCTCCTAGCTCTAGCTTTATCCATAAAAGTTTGTTGAATGGCCTCAAACACTATAAAAGAAACCAACCACATAAGGAAGCAATAAATTATAACCCCCCCCCCAAAAAAAACACACAAAAAAAACAACAACCCCACAACCCCAACCCCCACCCCCCCCCCCCCTCACCAATAAAAAACCAAAACAACCCAACCCCACCTCCATCCCATTGAAACTTAGTGGTTTTGTAAAAATATATCTTTAAAAAAATAAAATTCAAATAGGCCCTAATCCTAAAACCCCCACTAAATTAGATGGGTGAAAGGAAAGATTTTTAATTCTGCAGTGGATTTAATACAAGAGTTAATTTTATTTAAAAAAAAAAAAAAATTGCTGTTCAGCAAGTCTAACAAAATAATTAAACAGCAATGTGTTACACATAAAGCTAATTACCAATGAAAGAAAGAAATGTTTTATTAAATGACGCACTCAACACATTTTATTTACGGTTATATGGCGTCGGACATATGGTTAAGGACCACACAGATATTGAAAGAGGAAACCCGCTGTTGCCACTTCATGGGCTATTTTCGATTAGCAGCAAGGAATCTTTTATATGCACCATTCCATAGACAGGGTAGTACATACCACAGCCTTTGATATACCAGTCGTGGTGCACTGGCTGGAACGAGAAATAGCCCAATGGACGCACCGACAGGGATCGATCACAGACCGACCGCGCATCGAGCGATCGCTGTACCACTGGGCTACGCCCCGCCCCCAATTACCAATGACATCCAGTCACCTGCCAAAGTTAAACATCTGTATACGATATGCAACGTGTGTTTGAAAATGTTCCCCACTCGATCCACACTTATCTTTACTTCTCAAACACAAGAAATACACAGACTACCAGGGCCGTACCCTCCAGGGGGCAGTTGCCCCCTTAATTAGAATCTCACATTTTAATTTTAAAAAATTACTTCAAAAAATAGCATACACATCTCAGGGTTTAATTTGTATAGTGTTTCATTTGTTTATTTAAAAAGTAGTGCCCCCCCCCCCCCCCCCCCCCCCCCCCGGATTTTGATCAGGGTACGGACTTGACCACACAAAGAAGAAATGATCGAGCGACTACAGAGTACACAAAATATGGACTAAGATTCTGCTTGTTATACACATTTTAAATAAACCAATTCCCAGTCACTAACGTGGAATATGTTTTGAGCATTCTTTTCAAAATAATTGGGATCAAAAAGAACACGAGGACCGTTCGATTATGTACACGGCTGTCGTGTATATAGCTTCAGCAACTGACGAGGCAAGATGAGTGGCGGATCCAGAAGTCTATATATACGACCGCCGTGTATATTAGTCTTGACTTCTATATACACGGCTCCCGTGTATATAGTCTCAACCAAAATGTATATTGCACCTGATGATCGTACATAATTTGTTTGCCAGTGAATACGATTACCGAATGGATCGGTACCTAAAAGGAAGGGGAATCGCTCTAGTAGGTAAACAAATGATGATGACCTTGATCTGGCAAAATGTTATGACCTTGGTTTGAGATTTTTAATGACCTTGTCCTTGATGTGACAACGTACAAAGCACCAACTTCCGGTTTTCAACGGCCACGTTCAATTTGTATGTTTTGTCGAGGGTACATGCTAACAACATGACTGGTTCCCAACCTAACTCATTCATTTAACATTAAGCGCAAACATATATCTCGCAAATGTTTCATAACGCAACGGAACGTACGCATCAACTGAACGCAAATTAATACGGCTTGGCCTCAACATGGCTGTAACAGTCTTGAACACGAAAAGTTTGCTAAATGGATTTTTAAAAATTTCGTTGCCACATTTACGACTTTGTCCGGTAATTATATAACCCATGAATAGTACAATCGTATAACCAAATTATCTAATGAGTAATCATTCATGCTTGATTAGGTGTGCGTTTGTGTGCGTTTTTTTTTTTTTTTTTGTAATGCGAATTATATTTGTAACTGTTCAATGTGACATTCACACTGTTAAAACAGCCACCTTGCTTCTCCCAACAAAGGTCACATATAGGCCTAGTAAAATGCATTAAATGTTCATTTTCAGTATCTGTTTCTAAGGTCGACGACAGTCACTTTTCGCACCCTTGTTTTGGGTTCGTACACAATAAATCTAGCATATCTTACCGTAATTTCACTTGAAATCCATATTTCGTAAAAGGTACAATTTTTTAATCACAAGATTTTCTTCAAACACATTCAGATGCATTAGTAATGTTCAAACAAAAATATTTCAATAGCAAGTTTGCATTGGAATTTTTCCAGCATTCTTAAAACGGAAACGTCATGTACCCAGTGTATGGTTATTGTAAGGCGATTCAAAGTGACGTCATTGGGAATACTGACCTCATTCAAATTCAAAATTAGCTATATTATTACAATGCTTCGCCACATTAAAATAAAAACTGGTCTACTAACGTTGACCCCTGTCAAATTTCTATAACAAGCGGACAACGTTGTTTACATGTTGGTATTTTTCATAATTCTGGACAAAATATTAAATTTAAGTTTCAAAATATGAAAGAAATAAAAAGTACCTTTTGTCAAATATATCATATCAAAAAATTACCGTTGGATGTGTACGAAGCCAAAACAAGGGTGCGAAAAATGACTGTCGTCGACCTTAGGTTGTTATTTTGATGAGACTGATAGGTGGCCTAACTGACAGAACGTCTACAGTCAACGACAGTCACTTATTGCATGGGGGGAGGGGAGGGGGCGGGACGTAGGTCAGTGGTAAAGCCTTTGCTTGATGCTTGTTTGGTTTAGGGTCATTCCCCATCAGTGTGGTCAATTCCAACCTGAGGGACAAGGTTACAGCTCTATAGTCCAAAGGTTCAATGATCTGAAGGTTCTATGGTCCAAAGGTTCAATAGGTGGAAGATTCAATAGTCTGAAGGTTTCAGTAGTCCAAAGGTTTATAGACCTAACTATAATTAGTAGCGGATCCAGAAAATCCATTGGGGGGGGGGGGGGGGGGGGGGGGGGCTCCAGTGACATCAGATGGACTGCCAAGGGAACTTTGGGGGAGTATTGGAGGGGGATTGTAAAAAAAATGAAAATTAATATATAATAAAATTATAACTTTCGCAAAATTTAGTGGGGGGGGGGGGGGGTGCCCACCATTATCTGCCTCTGATAATAATGAAGAATGGCAAAAGAACAGTGTCAAATGCACTAAACAATTTATGTGAATTTTATACAGTATGCGGGGGGAGGGGGTTAAGGGGCCAGCGTACACTTTTTGAAAATGAAAAATGTTGATCAACATTTTTCATTTGGGGGATCTACACTTTTGGGGGTGGGGGGGTGGGGGGGTTGGTCAAACGTGTACTCTTTGTACACTTGTGAAAATGTTGAAAATTATGGTTGGCCCCTAAGCATACCTTTGTGTAAAATATTTTAGAAAGCAGTGTAAAATATATGTTATCACATGACGATATTATACATGTTGGATATCAATTTAAAGATTGGCTTCTTAAATATCAATCCAAACCAACCACTGATATTAAGTCTACACACGTCGATTTCTATTGTCGGATGATGTACAAGTCAACAGTATATATTACGTAAACGTTAGCACCATATATAACTTGGTTCAAAATACCTTTTAATTTCTCTTAAACCTGTATTTTAAAGATATAGATATGTAAGAAAAAGAATTCTACACTCGTATCTCTATATTTTGTGTCAGTTAGATATCATTTATCTTGCATTTCGTTTAAAATTGTATTCACCTCACGTTTGCTCCCATTAGTGTAGCCAGGATTTTATATTGGTGGGGGACCACAATGTCATGGAGGGTCAACCACATTGTTTTTGAGACTGTTAATAGGGAAGGAAGGAATTGTTTTATTTAACCACACTCAGCACATTTTATTTTCGGTTATGTGAGGTAGGACATATAATTAAGGACCACACAGATATTGGGCTACTCTTTTTGATTAGCAGCTAGTTTTTTTTTTTTTGTATGCATGTGACGGAACATGCGCTTAAATTTGTTTCGCCTGTGGCGATTTTAATTGTGTTAGAGGGCCGTGTGCAGTTTCATTGCACTTAAGCCCAGATGGGCAACTTGTTACGTAATACTTCTGCGCGATGGTCCTCGATCGGTACGCCTAATACACACCCAGCCAGGTGCGGAGGCCATGTGGCTAGTAGTTACGTAATATCTCCGGTAGTGCTGTTTATGGCCAGGAGATTGCTCGCGGTTGGGGACAGCCAGACTGACAATCAGAGAGAAATATACCGACTCTAGTAGAGGTAGAATATGAGATGATACGTGAGGTACCGCCTTGTACCCCCAGGCAAAATCCTGATTTATAATAAATAGCTAGTGTTTTAGAGATAGGGAGGAGAATGAATTAGGAAGGCTCCAGGGGATCACGGACGTCGTCCACTGAACGAAATATATTAGTTCAGACGGGACTTTGGTAATTATATATTTTCTGCTCTGTGTATAACCTTGATGTGATTGATGTGACTTTAAATAGTTTAATACTGTATTATACCAATATTCTTTAGACAGTGTCTTCGGTCATCTGACGAAGTAAATCGTAGACTTTTTGTTCTAACATTATACGAGTATTTGGTAATATAAAGCTTAGCCAGTCATCCTAGACGACCTAGGTACACTGTAGGTTATTGTCTTTATTGTGATAAATATTAATTCTGTGTCACAAGGTTACTGAATGAGTAGTTAGGGTTAATTAAAAATTAACCCGTTAGGAATAGAGCTGTAATTCCTTTATTAATTAAGTTCCCCTGGAAGCGTTCCTAAATTATCACACGTTACTGAACGAGTAGTAAGGGTTAATTAAAAATTAACCAGTTAGCAATGGTGTTGTAATTCCTTTATTAATTAACTTCTCCTGTAAGCGTTTCTCAATTATCACACATGCGGGTGTGGTGTAACGGTGAAGTGATTCGCATATTGTGTAACTAGACACCTAGAGATTAACTAATTAAGTGATCAGTTCTGGGTTGTTATTATTGCTGTTATTAATTAACTACTACGGCTGAACATTTGTCAGCGTAGATTAATACAGATTCCAAAGTGTATTGTGTTTTTGTTGTGTTTCTAGAGAACTAACGTGCTATAAATTTATATACTTTATATAAGATCGTATCTCTGATCATACCTAGAGACGAGCCATACTAGGGTTTAACAGCCTGTTACAGAGAGATCTAATAGATATACAGTTGGGAGAGATATTTTGATAATCGTGTTTTATTCAGTTACGGGAATTATAGAATCCCCGTGACAGGAGTAGAAAATTGGGGCGCTCGTCCCGGGATCTGAAACGGGACATGCATATTTAAAAAAGTATTGTTTGTAAATGGGGGCTTTATAAATTATTTTTACAAATTTACCAGAAGTAGCACGTTGTTCACTAGAAAATTTATTAATAATAAGTTCGTCATATCTAAACATGGATAAGAATTTGCTGGATAGGCCTACGCTCAGTGTAGTGGAGATTAAGCGAGCACGTAAGGCCGAGTTAGTTGAAATCGCGGGTGAGCGAGAAATTGATTTAACATCAGCTAAAACCTTAGGTGATATAAAGACAATTATTATCCAGGAAGTTTTTGGTGATAGTCCTGTTATGGAAGACAGTGAGATTGTTCCAGAGATAGAGATAAATGAGTTAAGTGTGGAACAACAGTTAGCTTTTAAAAAGCTTGAGTACGAAAGAGAAGAACGTGCATTAGATAGAGAGAGAGAGAGAGAAAGAGAGAGATAGGGATAGAGAGAGAGAGAGAGAAAGAGAAGAGAGAGATAGAGAAGATAGACATAGAGATAGAAAGAAGATAGAGATAGAGAAGATAGAGATAGGGAGAGAGAGAAGAGAGGGATAGAGAAAGGTAGAGAGAGAGAGAAGAGGGATAGAGAGAGAGAGAGAGAAAGAGAAGATAGGGATAGAGAGAAAGAAGAAAGGAATAGAGAATTCCAGTTAGAAAAATTAAAAGTGGAACATGAGTTAAAGTTGAATACTGAAGAAGTTAGACGTGAGGCAGGAAATGGTTTTAACATGTCGGAGGCTTATAGATCAGTGCCTGTATTTGACGATCAGGAGGTAGACATGTTCTTTCAACTTTTTGAACGGGCCGCTAAGCAGCTAAATTGGTCACAGTCTAAGTGGACATTGTTAGCCGTGTCTAAGTTTAAGGGGAAGGCTAGTATAGCTTATAATTCAATGAGTGATGAGCGAGCAAGTCAGTACGACTTAGTTAAGGCTGCAGTGTTGAGGGCTTATGAATTACGACCTGAGGATTATCGTTTACGGTATAGCGAGTTGAGAAAAACGCAGGGTCAGTCTTATAGTGAGTTTGTGGCTAAGAAGGCAGGGATGTTTGATAAATGGGTTGTTTCTCATCAGGTAGTCATATACCGAGTTACGGGAGTTGTTGATCTTACAGGACATTAAAAATGGATTACCAGTTAGCTTACGTATTCATTTAGAGGATCGTGATGTCAAAAAGATAGAGGAGGCAGGCATAGTGGCAGATGATTACGTGTTAATACACAAAGCTCAGGCAGTACTGGGTAGCTCTTTACAACAGGGTGATAAGAAGAAATTTCAGCCAGGTTTTTCCCGGGAAAGTAACTATCGGGGAGAGTCATCTAGTTGGTCAGCTAGTCAGGCAAGGAATGCACCTGGTGGGCAAAGTAAGGATAGGCCTGCATTATCAGCCAATGCACGAACTTTTCGTCCACAGTGCAGTTACTGTAAAAAGGATAACCATCTTATCGGTGACTGTTTTAAAAGGAAACGCGATAATGCGCAAGTGGTCGGTTTAGTGAGGTCAGCTCCGTTAGCGAGAGAGTTAATGGTTAGTCCCATGGCAGAGAAAGTAAATCCGTATGTGTCCACTGGTATGGTTTGTGATGTGAAACAAGAGTTGTGTCCTAAGGCAATATCAATCTATAGAGATACCGGGTGTAGTCAGAGTCTGATAACGCAAGAGTGTTTAGCTGGTATTGAAAATTCAGACATAGGACGTAGTTTGGTTTTAACCTCGGTTACTGGAGAAAATATGTTTGTCAGGTTACATAAGGTTTTCTTGTGTTCGAAGTTTGTGACGGGACCAGTCGTTATGGGTGTTGTGAAGGACTAGTCAGTGTTGTCAGCCGAAATGTGACCAACTGTTAATTAAAGACAGCACGTTACCAATAGAAGAGTGTGAGGTTGATGAGATTAAATATCCTGCGTGTGTAATGACTAGGGATATGACCAGTAGGTTAGCACAAGACGCAGAGGATATTTGTGATTTGTCTGATACGTGTGTGAGCCATGAAATTGGAGTGGATGAGGTTATCAGTAAAATTGTAGACAAGTCAACTGAGGAATTAAATGTGGTGGAACCTGTTGATCTCCCGCAGAGGGGAATTGAACCAGTTGTCTTTGATAGAGGGGATTTACCTTGTAATAGACAAGAGTTAATTCTAGAGCAGGGGGCTGATCCAAATTTGTTGGCAGCTCGCACTACCTTGTTAACTGTGGACAAGGGAGTATTAATAAATAAGAGAGTTAGAGATGCGAGGTTGTCGGCGACCGAACTAGCTAGGAAGCAACTGAGCCATGCTCAGAGCAAAATAAAATCAGTGTTTGATAGGAAGGCTAAGAGTCGGGAATTTAAACCAGGGGATAAGGTGCTGCTGTACCTTCCCATTAAACGGGGTTCTGTGCAGAACAGGTATTTCGGGCCCTATGTTGTGCTCAAACGAGTTAATGAGACAGGGTATGTGATAAACACTCCTGATAGGGTTAGGAAAAGTAGGTATTGTCACATCAATTTGCTAAAAGGTTATTTTGACAGACTGCCGATAGTTCCAGAGAGACCGGTCCAAATTGAGAGACACTCAATTTCCTGTGATGACGTCAAGACTGCGGAGATCAAGTTGGCCAACAGCCAGATTCTAGTAAACTTGAACCCCCAGCGAGCAAAGCTGACTACATTGATACAAGACAATGTTTCCATTTGTCGGGACCTTCCAACAGTTACCAATACCTTAAGCCAAGATGTGTGCTTGGAACCCAATGCTACACCGCGTCGACAGCATGCCTATCGGAGAAAACCTGGAAAACGTGCGACGCTGAGAAAGAAGGAAACGAAGTTCCATTGGTCAGGTGAATGCGAGAAGTCATTCAACTGTCTCAAGCAGAGGCGTTACTCGTCTCCCGTGATGGCAGCACCAGACTACCGAATGCCGTTCAAGCTAGCTGTGGGTGCCAGTGACATGGGTGCTGGAGCTGTGCTGTTCCAAGAAGACGAAGACGGACTGGACCATCCTAATGAAAGACTCCAACCAGAGAGTTTTGAGATGGAGTCTTCTTCTGCAAGAATACCCAATTACCATTGAACATATCAAGGGCACATCCAATGTAATCGCTGATGCCCTGTCCCGAAGTTGAACGTTATGATAATGTGTTGACATTCTTTATTTCTGTTTTGTTTATATATATTTTATTTGTATACCAGGGACTCAGAGACTCAGTGTGATTACTGGTAGTCACCTTATTATTACATGTGTTATAAATGCCCGTATGCGTCGGTTAACGCACCTTTTTGTTTTAATGTAGTATATTTCCCTATTCCTAGAGTAGAGGAAATATCCTTTTTGAGGTGGGGGTGTGTGACGGAACATGCGCTTAAATTTGTTTCGCCTGTGGCGATTTTAATTGTGTTAGAGGGCCGTGTGCAGTTTCATTGCACTTAAGCCCAGATGGGCAACTTGTTACGTAATACTTCTGCGTGATGGTCCTCGATCGGTACGCCTAATACACACCCAGCCAGGTGCGGAGGCGATGTGGCTAGTAGTTACGTAATATCTCCGGTAGTGCTGTTTATGGCCAGGGGATTGCTCGCGGTTGGCGACAGCCAGACTGACGATCAGAGAGAAATATACCGACTCTAGTAGAGGTAGAATATGAAATGATACGTGAGGTACCGCCTTGTACCCCCAGGCAAAATCCTGATTTATAATAAATAGCTAGTGTTTTAGAGATAGGGAAGAGAATGAATTAGGAAGGCTCCAGGGGATCACGGACGTCGTCCACTGAACGAAATATATTAGTTCAGACGGGACTTTGGTAATTATATATTTTCTGCTCTGTGTATAACCTTGATGTGATTGATGTGACTTTAAATAGTTTAATACTGTATTATACCAATATTCTTTAGACAGTGTCTTCGGTCATCTGACGAAGTAAATCGTAGACTTTTTGTTCTAACATTATACGAGTATTTGGTAATATAAAGCTTAGCCAGTCATCCTAGACGACCTAGGTACACTGTAGGTTATTGTCTTTATTGTGATAAATATTAATTCTGTGTCACAAGGTTACTGAATGAGTAGTTAGGGTTAATTAAAAATTAACCCGTTAGGAATAGATCGAGCTGTAATTCCTTTATTAATTAAGTTCCCCTGGAAGCGTTCCTAAATTATCACACGTTACTGAACGAGTAGTAAGGGTTAATTAAAAATTAACCAGTTAGCAATGGTGTTGTAATTCCTTTATTAATTAACTTCTCCTGGAAGCGTTTCTCAATTATCACACGTGTGGGGTGTGGTGTAACGGTGAAGTGATTCGCATATTGTGTAATTAGACACCTAGAGATTAACTAATTAAGTGATCAGTTCTGGGTTGTTATTATTGCTGTTATTAATTAACTACTACGGCTGTACATTTGTCAGCGTAGATTAATACAGATTCCAAAGTGTATTGTGTTTTTGTTGTGTTTCTAGAGAACTAACGTGCTATAAATATATATACTTTATATAAGATCGTATCTCTGATCATACCTAGAGACGAGCCATACTAGGGTTTAACAGCCTGTTACAGAGAGATCTAATAGATATACAGTTGGGAGAGATATTTTGATAATCGTGTTTTATTCAGTTACCCCTGCGCGTGCTGTAACCTCACCGTGGTGCAGGGGTGTAACATTCTCTTTGGGAATGGCCAATACAGCACAAATTGAAGTTTAGAGTAAAATTCGGTGTCCGTAAATTTCTGTGATATTTGTATTTGTATTTTTGCACAGTTCTTTACACTGTTTTTGTTTAAACCTTGAATTTTTATATTGATGTTGATCATCACTTTATTTATTTGCATTACCATAGTTTGACACCCAATAGCCGATGTATTTTTCGTGCTGGGGTGTCGTTAAACATTCATTCATTCATTCATTCATTCATTCATTCATTATTCAGTTACGGGAATTATAGAATCCCCGTGACAATGCACCATCCCACAGACAGGATATTACATACCACAGCCTTTGTTACACCAGTTATGGAATGACAAATAGCCAATCTGATTAAAATTAGCTACCAGTAGATCTAACAGCATTTCGTGGACTCCCATGTGCAGGTGACATTTCATCTATAAATAACAATTTAAATACCAACCAATTACACTTTGCCTTTTATAGCGTTATTCGGGAGCATACAAATTCTAAAAATATTGGGCGAGACTATCTATGCAATATTATGCAATATTTCTGCAATATTTCAACATTAAAAAACAGGGGGAAAAGTGCAGTGATAAACTCTGGATCGTATACTGGTATAAACGGATTTTATACGTTTTTTTTGTTTCGTCTTGAAATTTTTTTTAGATAAAATTTTATATTGCAATTAGTTTCCGGCATACTTCGTAATTCACCCGAATCATTCGTATTCCCTCGGCATAATCCCGAATGTTTTCAAATCACTGGCATGATTTTGCAAATAAAGTTTTGATTGGTCGAATGAAAGGTCAACTGGACATGAGCTCCAACGGGGTGCTGTTAGATCCACAGGTAATAGTAATTATCCAGTGGAGCTAATTTTAATTAAATTGAACAAATAGATTGATCAAGCATCAGGTGATGTGAACAAATGTCATTTCAAAATAGCAGAAACATATTTAACTATCATTTTATTTTCATTATTAAAATTATGGAGGGTTTGAAACCATTTGTTATTGGTATAGTTTCTTTTGGATGTCAGTATAGAATACGAATATAAACAAGTTCCCATAACAGACAATATTTAAATATTATGAATGTGTTTTCAATCGTACATCACTCTTTCGCTTGCAATCACACTTATGTACTTTTGAAAATGCACTTGTCTTTCATGGGAGATTGTTTAGTATTCTCTAATTACTAACTGTACACCAGGGCTACCAGGTTAATGAAATGTTTGTTTTGGGATCTTAAAAACTATTTTCAAATTAAAGCATGCATATTCACTTTTAAAAAAAGGTAATATACAGTGTGCAAAACCTTTCATACACACACACACACACACACACACACGTTTATACAGTGAAACCAGTGTTCGAGATTAAAATGTTTTGGGCAGTATCCCGGTTGGATACTAACATTTTAAAATCTGGTATCCCACCTGAGAATTTAGTATCCTACTTTTGGATATGGTTACCTAACATTCAAATACAGCAAGCAAGCCAATTTTAATTTTAATAAATAAAAAGGCTGTATTGGTTGAAAACATTTTATAATGGCTACTTTTTATCGACTTTGGAATTATTAGGCCTAATGAAGAAACACTTAGACTGGAAGGAAAACACAACAAAAACAATAGCAACTTAGCAGTTCTATGTCTGCAGTGTAGCATTAGACTGGGTACGAGTTGTGAGAAATATTGTTACGGTGTAGCATTGGTCTGGGTACGAGCACAAAAATACTGTTATTTAACTTCGTCCATAAATGATGACTTTCATTGTTTAAACGAAAAATAAAAACGCAGGATTAAAAAACCTCCAACATTATATGGTATCCCGGCAGGATACTGGGTTCTTCAAGTCTGGTATCCAAAATTAAAATCTGGTATCCCCGGGATATTGGGATACTGTTAATCTTGAACACTGCAAACCCCTCCAAATAGTGAGATCTGTTAGCAATATTTTGGGGACAGGCTGAACAAAAGTGCCAATTTTTTTTACCAAAGGCTGAAATCGATGTGTAGATTGAAAAAAGTCTCAAGAAACAAAAATCTGACCAATGGGTGGCTTTTGTGATGTCATATTTCAAAATGGCCTCCAATAAAAATTACTTCATAAATGTTTAGCATTTTATTATTCCTATAAAGATGTTTCCGACTAATAAAAAATTTCTACGATTAAACTTACAAATTAAATATATTTTTTGTTTAGAATATCAGTGTCTGTATAATCAATGTGTTTCTGGTCATCTCAATATTTGTAAGAAGCACAAACTGGATTTTGTCTTCAAATAATTTCATATGTACGAAAAAATAGTTTTTAGAAAATAAAATGAAATTTAACCTAGTACAAATAGAACGGTCAGAAATGTTTAATATACAGCCACTAATATTTTATGCAGAAAAATATATTTGATATGTAATTACAATTGTTAAAGAGTCTCTGTTAGTCGATAACATCTTAAAAATTGCAGCAAACTCAGGAATGTCCCTTTAATACTTGTATTCTGAGGATTCCATAGCAGGTTGTAACTATTTTTATCAATTTTCAGACATTTTATATTATTACCGTAATCAGCTTTATTATACAATGTATGCAATTTGTATGGTTTTATAAAATTAAAATAATTCTGGTCTTCTACCATTGGTTCTTAAGACGATAAACACGGTATACATGAAACATAGTATAGATTTTGTGAAGAATGTTAGACTATTTGAATTCTAGCAGATTCCTGTTTTGCCATATTCCAGTGTACTGTGGCAGGGGCTATTGACCCATGGTGAAGTCAAATTTACCATTATGTTGTTTGTCTTCATCAGAAATATCCATATGATATGTTCCTTAAAATATCACCCATTTCTTTCCTGTCAAAGAATTATAACTAGATTTTTGTGCAAAACATATACACGATAAGTCATGTCACGCCCTCTATACATTTTTCATCGAACTTTAGATTCTGCTAGTATATTAAGTTGTTTTTTATAAGTGTAATATTATTGACTTGTGGGTATTTGTATATAATTATTGTTTTATATTAATGCATTGGTTTTATTTGTTTTCATGTAATTAATGATTTTATTTCCACCAACAGGTTATGAATTACAACAGATTGTGTACCTTTAATTATTTTATTCTTGTAATAGAATAATGACCAGTTGATTACTATTTTCAGGTATCTTGGCTTGTTATAAATTGCACAAGCATGTATGACACCTTACACAACTTAGTAACAATAGTACTATATCACTCATGGGCTGCGCCTGTCCTATTGTTTCCAGCTTGGGTGGTTTTAGTTTTCTTGTCTGAAGTGATAGCTTACTACAGTTCACTGTTTACTTAAATACTGGTGTATGTCTGGTATTGTGGTCTACGTCATATTTTGCTCGGTGATTGATTCTTTTTCTTGCCCATTTAATTACAGTAACAAAATATTAATTTTGTAAGCTACAGTCTGTTTATTGTAGAACAATTCGTATACATTTCAACCTCATTTAATCATACGTGGAAAAATATAGTCCACCTTATGCAACGACATAAATATGTAATGTTCAACTTAACAATAAATATAAAGTTAAAAATATTAATTTGTTTAAATATTTTTAAAACAATAATACAATCTAATTAAAATTAGCTCCACTATTACATGTGGATTCTGCAAGTAAGGTTTTGATTGGTGGACATGAGCTCCAACTGGCTGGTGTTAGATCCACATGTAATAGTGGAGCTAATTTTAATTAGATTGACAATAATACAACATGAAATGGCAAACAGAATTTTCAAAACCATGAGTTATGATGTCATAAAACATGAGTTATGACATCACGCGTATGTAGAAATCGTCTAGCCCTCGGATTGGACAGATTTATCTTGCCCAAGGGTCAGACAAATTTGTTTAGCACTGTGCAAAAGCTGGATAACCCAGTCCAGTGGGCAAGAAAGATATATCTAGCACCATGCAATAGTTGGCTAATTCAGTCCAGTGGGCAAGAAAGATATATCTAGCACCATGCAATAGTTGGCTAATTCAGTCCAGTGGGCAAGAAAGATATATCTAGCACCATGCAATAATAGTTGGGTAATTCAGTCCAGTGGGCAAGAAAGATATATCTAGCACCATGCAATAGTTGGCTAATTCACTCCAGTGGGCAAGAATATCCTGTCTAGTAATGGAAACATGTTGCGGGTTTCATTGCTAAGACTATATGTCAAAATTACAAAATGTTTGACATCCAATAGCCGGATGATTAATAAATCGGTGTGCTCTAGCGGTGTCGTTGAAGAAAACAAACTTTAACTTATTGCATGCTTGTTTTGGCTTCATACACAATTAAAATATAAGATATCCAATGGTATTTTTATACAGTAATATGATATATTTGACAAGTGATACTTTTCATTTATTTAATCTTTTAAAACTTAAATTTAACATTTTGTTTAATATTGTGAAAAATAAAAAGGTACCGACCTGTAAACAGTGTCTGCTCAGTGGTCAAGGTAAAGAGGACAGGTCTTATTTTAATGTGGTGAAGCATTGTACTGGTTAATGTAGCTAAATTTGAATTTGAGTGACAGTATTTCAATAAACTGGGTACATGATGTTTCTGTTTTCAGAACGCTGAAAAATCCCAATGCAAAATTGTCATAAAAGAATTGTACTATTTTCGAAATATGGATTTGAAGTGAAATTACAGTTTACAAAGCCAAAATAAGTCTGCAAAAAGTGACTGTTGTCAACTGTAACAATATAATTTAATGACAAACATAATACCGATATATTTGTTCATCTATAAAATGAGATAATTTCACTTTATTTTAATTCATAAGGTTATCAGAATTTTTTTTAAATGGCTAAAAATGGACATGAAATTCACTAATTTAAAATATTAAACAGAAAATCATTCCCTTCTAACACTTTAGCTTGGTGAAATTTTAAATCATTTTGTCACAATGCTTTTTTTTTCTTTGTAGGCATCATACAATTTTAGTACTAGTTCAAGAAGGAAGAATGCAAAGTTTTACGATGATATTGATGAGGTTACGAAAGACATACATAGTGGTGCCAAGGTGCTAGTTGGAGGTTTGTACTGTTTCTGATGTACATCTTTCCATGTTCTTTATATTTCACTAACAGTGTGTGTCCTATGGTTTAAAACTAACTTTGAATCTATATTCAATTTTGAACTATATTTTGTCAGCATTTACCTTTGATAACATTTAATACTATTGAAAATATGTACTGAACAACACTTTGCAAGACATTACTTTCTTTTTAGTTTTAAAATATATTTTTGGAATAAAAATTAAAAAGTAGTGTTCATTTGCCACTTTGGCAAATATAAACTGAAATTCAAGTTGAATTGGACAAATATATTTGATATATGTATTTTGATACCTGTAATGAATTAACCAAAAGAAAAAAACAATCGGTCAGTAGTGTATAAGTTAATTAAAGAGGGGTTGGGGTGGGGGTGGGGCATTTCCCCCCAGCATTTTTCAAACATCAACTTGTATATTAATTTGTCCTACATGTAACTGACTGCTTTTTTGGGGTAATATAAAATAAAGTAAAATGCTTAAAGGGACATTCCCGAGCATTGTAAGATGTTTCCGACTAATAAAATATTTCTACGATTAAATTTACATATTAAATATATTTTCTTGTTTAGAATATTAGTGCCTGTATATTCAATGTGTTTCTGGTCGTCTTAATATTTGTAAGACGCCCAAACTGGATTTTGTCTTCAAATCATTTTGTACGTACGAAAAAATCCTTTTTAGGAAATAAAATGAAATTTAACCTAGTAAAATATTAGAACGATCAGAAACACATTTAATATATAGCCACTAATATTTTATGCAGAAAAATATATTTGATATGTAATTACAGTCGTTAAAAAGTCTCTATTAGTCGATAACATCTTAAAAATTGCAGCAAACTCAGGAATGTCCCTTTAATACTACTAAATTGGAAAACTGTGTTACTGTAAACCAAATTTGTTAAAGAATGGTTAAATGGTTGTTTTGGTTTTCTTCAGGTTTTGGTTTGTGCGGAATGCCTGAGCATCTGCTGGCTAGTCTGCTGAGATCTAAAGTGAATGATTTAACCCTAGTGAGCAGCAATGCAGGAGTTGATAACTCAGGGCTTGGTCTCTTGATGGAACACAAACAGGTATTGATGTATTTTTATTAAGATGAATGACTGCATTCTGTACTGTGTAATATTTAACTTAATACAGTCAGACCTTGTTACAACGATCATTGTTACTACACAATTGCATACATTTTTTTTAGGAACAAACATGTTACAATGTTGTTCTGTTCTTTACATCAGAATTCACACCTTCCGACACCGATGTAGCAAGTTAGGAACAAACGTACATCCGACTTTTGAAAATATCTCTTTTACAATGACATTACATATTCAAAACTGCCATAACGGGTTGAATGGGTACTGTCACCAACCAAAGTTAGTAGTATACAAGCCACTTGGCATCCTTGATCTCGTGGGGCGGGACGTAGCCCAGTAATAAAGTGTTCCACCCATCGGTGGACCCATTGTGCTATTTCTCGTTCCAGCCAGTGCTCCACAACTGATGTAACAAAGGCTGTGGTATGTACTATCCTGTCTGTGGGATGGTGCATATAAATGATCCCTTGCTGCTAATCGAAAAGAGTAGCCCATGAAGTGGCGACAACGGGTTTCCTCTCTCAATATCTGTGTGGTCCTTAACCAGATGTTTGACGCCATATAACCGTAAATAAAATGTGTTGAGTGCGTCCTTAAATAAAATATTTCCTTCCTTCCTTGATCTTGTTATAAACCAACAGTGTCAGGTGATGTCTGAGTTACTGATGTCTGCTAAATCTACAGATGTGTCTTGTGTTTGAAAATAAACCTTTAATCATTCATTTAAGGGATTAACTTAAAATAATTATGTCTTCTGTTTATTAGCGATTGGTAAATGTGTAGGACAGAAGCAGGTACCAATCAGAGATGTCTGTAACGAGTTAATGATTGACAGTGAATGCACCTTGATGTAGGTCTACTGATTAAAAGATTTATAATGATTTTTTTTTAAACATATATTATTACATATACATGTATTTGTTGTTTTTGATAATAATGCAATGCCTTAATTATGTAAATGCTATGTATTTGTTATGCATTAATTAAGTAAATGCTATGCAGTCTTGGTTTATGATTTATAATAACTAATAAGAATTGTTTTTCCATACATCATTGTGGCAAGGAAGATAACTCATGACAAATTTGCTACAACGGCAAATTCGAATTGTTATTACTGCTGTATATAAATCTCCTTCGCCGATTCACACAGTTTGCGGATGATTTTTGTTTTGTTCATACCCCGATGAACGTAAAAGAAATAACAGACAATCCTTAATTATTTAACGAAATTGTAATGTTAATAATATTTCTCATTCCTATAGGTTAAACGAATGATTGCATCCTTTATTGGTGAAAATCATGTTTGTGAACATCTGTATCTGTCCGGTGATCTGGAGCTTGAATTAACACCACAGGTCAGTTGTAATTTATTGTTTGTTTTATTCTGAAGTACAGTGAACTTGTACATGCTTTGATTTATGGCAGCACAAACATTTAACAAAGTTTCGATTACTAGTGTTGAGAATTGGTAAAAAAAAATTAGAATTGTTGCTGACAAATACAAAAAGAAATGACAATAGTGAGCATATTCATTTACAAATAGCATGACCAGTTCAGGCTTTGAATGTGACAAATTAAAGGGCAAGGCCATTTAGCCACAATCGATGAGGATTTTTCAGGGCATTATAGCCAGAAGGCAGGGCAGCAAGACAAGTTTTAACGAGTGTCTTAACCTTTAGACTACTAGATTAATTTTTGACAAAAACCATGTTCATTGGGTACAAGTTTATAATTTTTACTCACATATATTCACTTAAATGATTTATAAATACATAAAATAAAGTTCATATTTGAATCGATAAGTATTATTTTTGTTCGTTTTTCTAATTTTTATGATATTTTAGATCATTTATTATTGATTGAAATTAAATAATAAAATCGAAAAAATTGCATTTACTTCGGGCATTTGTGGCCAGCTGTGCGGTATTTACAGGCATCGAAATATATATATATATATATATATATAATATATATATATATATATATATATATAAAAAAAAAAATATATATATATATATATATATATATATATATATAGATATATATATAATTTAGGGAAAAAAACCCACCTCACTTTTTATAATCCCTTTAATATGTAACACTGTGTATTTATGCAAATACCTACCGGCCTCGGTGGCGTCGTGGCAGGCCATCGGTCTACAGGCTGGCAGGTACTGGGTTCGGATCCCAGTCGAGGCATGGGATTTTTAATCCAGATACCGACTCCAAACCCTGAGTGAGTGCTCCGCAAGGCTCAGTGGGTAGGTGTAAACCACTTGCACCGACCAGTGATCCATAACTGGTTCAACAAAGGCCATGGTTTGTGCTATCCTGCCTGTGGGAAGCGCAAATAAAAGATCCCTTGCTGCCAATCGGAAGAGTAGCCCATGTAGTGGCGACAGCGGGTTTCCTCTCAAAATCTGTGTGGTCCTTAACCATATGTCTGACGCCATATAACCGTAAATAAAATGTGTTAAGTGCGTCGTTAAATAAAACATTTCTTTCTTTCTTTCTTTATGCAAATACCATTAACTATTTCAGTAAATCAATGTATTTTAGGCTAAAAAAAATCCACATTGTTGGTCTCTGCACATGTGTCAATTTTTACTCTCTCGCATTGACATTTTTTTCTCTTCATGTATCCAGAAATAATGTACATCTCAAATAATAATATTGTAATGCACTATCCAAATGAGGTCATTTGTGGGTAAAGTTAAAGTCATAAAAGTTACGTTGACTATCTGAAAAGTGTGAAGGAAAACATCTAAGGTACCAAGGCAAATGAGCGGGTAACATAGCCAATGAAGAGGGACCATTGTAGGTCACAGATGTTGGGTTTTGTGAATTTCTGTCATTAAGATAGAAAACGTTACAGTTAACATATTTAACAGTAAAATAAGATTTAGTTGTTGTTTTATGTGAAAATGATTTAGAACATGACAGGAATATGCCTACTGAATAGGAGGTCAATATCTGAAATAAGCACTTGTCCGTTTGTCCTGACAAGTGAAAATCTGCTCGGACAAACAAAATGTACCTTGGTGGTTGTCCAGTGGACAAGTGAAAATGTTCAATGAAGTTTCATTTTGAGCAATGAAAAACATTGTCCTTGTACTTTGATAAAACAACTATTTATTTGGACAAGTTAAAATATTGTCAGACAAGTTGATTTCTAGATGTATTTGTCCAGTGGACTAGTGGAAAATTCTGCTTATTTCTGTCACTGGACGTACTATGTCTACTTTTGTGATGGGGCATAAATACTGCAACTTCTGGCTGGCATAATTTGTATATTAACCAGATGGTACTTTTTTTTTCATATAAAATAAAATGTGTAATGAACATTCAAATGATTTTAGGTAATTCAATATCTTAAACCAATGTTTGCAAAAATGGAAGTATCATTATCTGGATATAATCAATCAATTTTAATATTCATAAATTGTGTGATTTAAAATAGTGCTGTTATCACTAGTGTGGTATATAATATATTATATATGTATTGATGTGTCTGTTTGTTATTAAGGGAACTTTGGCAGAGAGAATCAGGGCTGGTGGTTTTGGTATTCCAGCATTCTTCACTCCAACAGGTGTTGGTACGCTAGTTCACAAGGGGAGGTCACCAATCAAGTTCAATCCGGATGGCAGCATTGCTATATCGAGTGAGCCCCGTCCGGTAAACAAAACTTTTTAACAGTTACATGCAGTTAAAATGTACCATTGGCATTGTATTTAATGGCATTCTGACCTAGCTCCAGATTCCATTCACCATCCCACCCCACCCCACTCCACCCCACCCATGACCAACAGGGGGCGGGATGGAGCCCAGTGGTAAAGCGCTTGCCTGATACGCAGTCGTTCTTGGATTGATCCCTATCAGTGGGCTATTTCTCATTCCACCACGACTGATTAATCTTCAAGGTATGTACTATTCTGTCTGTGGGATGGTGCATATAAAAGATTCCTTGCTACTAATGGGAAAATGTAACGGGTTTCCTTGCTAAGACTATATGTAAAAATTACCATATGTTTGACATCTAATAGCCGAAGATTAATAAATCCATGTGCTCGTTAAAACAAAACAAACTGATCGCCATGGGATGGAGAAAAACCCAAACAGAGATTTGGCCCACTGAAGTGATTTGATCTTCAAGTGAGCACTCTACAGACTGAGCTAGATCCTGCCCAGAGTAATCAAGTAATGATAGATTAGAAACATATTGTACCAGCCTCGGTGGTGTCATGGTTAACGCATTGGACTACAGGCTGGTAGGTACTGGGTTTGCATCACAGTACCGGCTCCTACCCAGAGTGAGTTTTAATGACTCAATGGGTAGGTGTAAAACCACTACACCCTCTTCTCTCTCACTAACCAACTAACCCCCTGTCCTGGACAGACAGCCCAGATAGCTGAGGTGTGTGCCCAGGACAGCGTGCTTGAACCTTAATTGGATATAACAACGAAAATAAGTTGAAATGAATTAATGAACATTTTCTGTTATATTATTGTCTTGCAAATGGCTTTTATTATTTAATTCCATTTTTTTTTATAATCGCATAAATATATTTAAATCGTACATGTACCAGTAAAATGACATTTGACAAACTACCATCATATGTAAGCATTAAATAATTAGAAAGTAATTCTGTTGTATAAATAGAGGATAATATATGAGTGGCCATTAGATACCATTTATCTCACAACAAGTTGTTCTAATGGACACAAATGTATTATTCTATTTCTTACATATCCTAAAACCCCCCAGATTTTAAGCAAATTTTAACATCTTTTTTGACTAAAAATTATTTACAGCAGTTGCACTTGTAGCTGACATACATGCCACAGACACACGATTGCCAGGTTAACTATACGTCACAGTGTAATCGATTTCCACCTTGCCGTTGTTTTATTGGACCCTTGCCGTTGTTTTATTGGACGTATGGCATTGGTGACGTGGTCATCACCTAGGAGTCGCCAGTCATATGTCTTGAAATTGTTAACACAGGTATGTGTGTAAACAACTATGTGTTATAAAAAATAACGCATGGTGTTCTAACCAACGAGAGTGTAAGAGAAAAGTATATGTTGTCCATTTGTTTCAGGAGCTTGCCTACTGTTACGGGTGAATCACCACAATAACAAACAGAAATGACTTTACTACTTCTAATTCGGCAAGCCCCCAACTTGTTTTCTGAAAACAAGTAAACATTTAATTAATAATAACTAATTATTGATATTTTTATATCCAAATACACATGTATATAAGACATCAAAAATGGGATAACACATATTTATATTTATTTGTTATGAAATAAACATTACACATACTCTACCTGACGTGGCTGTCTATAACCACTAGAATAAGGAAGTAATAATCATCGATCATAAACTATCCCAGTGTCTATGTTACAGGTATGACACCTACATCAAAATATAATACAGTGAAACCTCTTAAAACCGGACCGTCTGTAAGCCAGAATTCCCCCAACACTGGACATTTTTCACGATCCTTTTGTTATAAATCAGTACAGAAGTTAACCCCTCTAAACCGGATACCTCTTAATACCAGACATTTTACTTGGTCCTGATGGTGTCCAGTTTAGAGGGGTTTCACTGTACTTTTAATATAGTTGAGTTACAAGAAAGCAGTATCTCCATGTTCATTGCTTTCTTTGTTACAGACCCATACATTTGATGGACGTACATTCATAATGGAGAAAGCCATTACAGGAGACTTTGCATTAATCAAAGCTTGGAAAGCTGACAAAGCCGGCAATTTAACTTTCAGGTTATTAATTTAATTGATCATTTTTACTATGACATTAAATTTTGTTGTCAGTGCTTTGTCTATAAGTTGATGTGGTCTGTCAACAGAGAAAGATCTATAAATTTAAAACTTTTTGAATTTATATTAAATTGGAAAAATTAACATTTAAGTTAACTTTTTAATCTCTAAAATTTATCTTCTAGAGTTTTAATTAGATGGTTCTGAAACTACATTCTGCAGAAACTATTCAGGATATAAATATTTTAAAATGTTTTTTTTAAATTTTTATTTTACTTAAATAAAATTAAGGTTTATCATTAAATAGTGGAGTTGTACAGGCAGAGAAGTCTGTCTGTCTGTCTTGATAGTGGTTGTTCATTTAGTTGATCAATTGGTATTAATATCCTTACATCCCAAGGGCTTAAACAGGCTTTATGTGTTTGTCTCATGTTGTTTTTATTTTCCTTATCTTTCTTATATAGGATATTCCTTATATAGGATCCTCAGACCTTGCATGCAAGTACAACCTGGGATGACGGTGTGTCCTATATCATTACTAGATCACAGAGACCTAATTTTCACTCTTTACTACATGTACACACGAGAAGAAAATCTTTTCCAGCACATTTTATCTTCTATACTACCTTTCTTGGTTTACTACACATTAAAGTGAATCCTTATCTAGGTAATATCTTCCTTATGCAGGACCATCAAAGGTTGCCTGCATATATACAACTTGAGCAATCTAATTAAAATTAGCTCCACTATTACATGTGGATCTAACAGCAGCCAGTTGGAGCTCATGTCCACCAATCAAAACCTTACTTGCAGAATCCTGCCAGTGATTTGAAACTAACAACACTGCGTAGTCCCCAATGTCCAGGTAACATTTCGTCTGTAAATAATAATTTAAATATTGACCAATCACACTTCGCCTTTTATAACGTTATTTGGGAGCATACAAATTCTAAAAATATCGGGTGAGTCTATTTTAGTGGCCGCAGTACAGCGAACCATACCAATACGTACGGGGTGGTTATCAGTCTTCAATTTTACATAAAAAATTATTTATTTATTTATAAAAAAAACAACTAAATCAATCTTCAGTTTTACATTACAAATTATTTATTTTATAAAATAAAACATGTTTTACGGCATTCGTAATTCACACGAATAATTCGGAATGTTTTCAAATTATTTTTAAATCACTGGCAGGATTCTGCAAGTTAGGTTTTGATTGGTGGACATGAGCTCCAACTGGCTGCTGTTAGATCCACATGTAATAGTGGAGCTAATTTTAATTAGATTGCAACTTGAGATGACAGTGTGCCCCATACTGTTATTAGGTTACTGTGACCTACTTTTTATGGGTCTAGATATAATAGAGCTACTGCTATTATTAGGTTACCCAACACTTAAACAAATGCACATTTCTTTGTTCTGAAGAGTATATTAAAGAGTTCCTATTAATGAATTTTATCTTTTTGCAGACGGACAGCAAGGAATTTCAACCCACCCATGTGTAAAGCGGGTAAAATCACCATCGCAGAAGTTGATGAAATAGTCGAGGTCGGGGAGATAGCTGGAGAGGATGTTCATGTTCCACATATTTTTGTACAACGTGTTGTTAAAGTACCTGTCATCTCAAAAAGAATAGAGGTAAATTGATTACTAAGATAATGGCCATTTTACATTAAATCATATTTATGTTATCAGGGTTTTCATTACGTTTGAAAGTTGGAGGCTGTATGACAAAAGATGGCTGTATCTACTGGGTGTACAAACGAGGTGTATAATTGTAGACCTGACAAGCAGCTAGGCTAGCTCTATTACTCACCATATTCACCAGTTGCGAATTTTAAAAACATTTGGTAAATGTTACTTTAATTTAGTGTAATAATGATATATTGAGTTTCTGCAAATTTTTGAAGTTTAAAAAGTAATTTACCAAAATGTTCTGCTCACCCAGTGCTAGCCGTGAACTACTGTAGGCGGCAGCCGATGGCAGCCAATGTCACGGAAATCTCTTCCTGCATCCCACATGGTCTATTTGTGACTGTAGCTAAAGGATATTGAAGAAACATAATATGGGTGATCTATCAGTTGAAGTTACACTTTTGATGTTTTGATTGACAGCCGATAGTCCCGAGTGTGACAGGACAAAGGTCTGTTTGCTGTCGATCAAAACATCGAAATGTGTAAAAACCATATAATAAAAGTTTGGCTCGGTGAAAAGTGGGGTTTAAAGAGTTTGTAATTATATAGATTTATTGCCTACTTCTGTTAAAGGAAAAACATGGTGGAGTAAATAGTTAAATAATAACAATATAACAGCTTTGAAAAGAGCACATTTTTCTTTATTGCAGTTTTGACATTTTGTTATTTTCTTCTTCAGAGGTTAACACTAAGGCAGGAACATGATAAGAATGCACCTATGGATGCTGCTGCACAAAGGCGAGAAAAGATCATCAGACGAGCAGCTTTAGAGTTCCATGATGGAATGTATGGTATCCTAGTTGTATAAATAGTAATACTGACATACAGGAAATAGTGTTACCATATATCATGCAGATACCATCGCCTATTCTCCTTTCTGGCTGGTATTATGTCACCATAACATCCAGGGCCCATATTTTTGGATCTTTCTTAGTGCTACAATGTTGTAAAACCATTGTAGGTTATAGTGAGTGTCGTAGTGATGTCATTGTTTATGATGGTTTTACAATATCGTTGCACAAAAATAGCTTTGAAAATCTGGTGACTAGAGTCTAATTCACAAAGCTGTCTTAAGCAGCATCACATCATTCCGTGCAAGTCATTTTGCATTGTACATTGTGGGATTGCAGAATTAAGAGAGTCTAGTGTATTAAACCCCAGGGGCCTAATTCACTAAACTCTTGCAACTCTGCGATCTCGCAGTGCAATGCTCAAAGACTTACAAAGAGGATGCTTTGTTGTCTGGCAGAGTCTAAGAGACCTTTGTGAATTAGGCCCCAGGTCTTTAGCGGGGTGATTATTCCTATAATGGGTGAGAGTAAATATTATATTAGCTTTTTTCATGCCTTGCTTTTTTTTATGCCGGCCTATGGACAAATATTTTCCGTAGATATGACAGCTATGAAGTATGCTTGTAATGCCTGTGTGTGCGAAAATGACCAGAGGCTGACATTCCTGTTGTCTGATCTATCACCCGATGATGTCCCAGACTTGTTCGATGTGAAAGGTCGGGGCTTATAGCTGACCCCCTTAGAGCTTGAATGTTGACCTTAGCATAACGCTCACTGGGGCGTCGCCAAACCCATTCATCTGAAAACATCACTCTGGCCTAGGCGACGTGCCCTCTCCCCGTTGTCTATGTTGTTCACACCATTGGCTTCTGGCAGCAATATGTCTCGGTCAAAGAGACCTAAGGCTGGCATGCATGATGTTGATGTTCATGCAGTCTGTTTCGAATTGTCTAACCCAAGACTCGCTCCAGCTGTAACATGGAGATGTTTGACTATCTGAGATGCAGATTGGCCTCAATTCCTCAGTGTAGGTTCTGATGAGGTGATCTTGAACTGGAGTTGTGGCCCTAGGGTGGCCTGAACAAGGTGGTTCATCCACGTCTTGAGTTATTCAATGTTGGGTCCACAAACGACTAATTATCACTGACTGAGACATGTTGAGTGTTTAGGCAACAATTTGTCGTGTTGTTCCAACGTGAAGCATACCCAGAGCCCTCAGTCTTTCCTCATGTTGCAGACGTCACATGTTTACAAAATGCCAGAATATTGACTACAATGTGCCTTTGGGGTTCAGACCTAGTGTCTGTGTCTAAAACAAGTCGGGATACTGTCACAGTGCATGAAGAATGTACACAAACACAGTACTAAATTAGGAATTACACCATAATATTCACATGATTTGTGTTTGTATGAACAGCTCCATTTGGGGGATCCACCTGGTTTTATATTTATATCTTGTTTGGTTCAATAATTATATATATATCAAGTACTGATGCAAAAATATGAAGTTCTTGTGGGAAAAGAAATGCTCTAAAAGTAAACAAGCACCCTGCCTTATCAAAATAATGGCTACATTATGTACTGATTCAGTGATTGTGTAGCAGGGAAACCTTCCTGTTAGCATCTTTTTTCTCTTCAGATAAATTAATAAAACATTGTCCTCATAGATATGAATTTTGTATCAATCATGGTTATTAATTATTAATACTAATTAACAGCATGCAAACAGGAATGTGTAAAACAGTGTTGGCATATCATTATTAATCATTGATTATAATTGGTTATAATCTGTTAGAATTATAGGAACACAAGGATTTGAATTAGTTTGTATTTACTGGGATATAGACCCTACAAATGTCTGATTTTAACTAGTAACTATTTAATATATTTGTTCTTTAAGTAGACATGAAAATAAACACCAACACTAACCTATATGCATCAATTCCATCATCTAAAGTGGAGGAACAGTTATAGTTCACATTTCCCCACACATTTGAGTATAGTGTATCACTTGACACTGCATTTCATTGTGTGGGGATTGTGCAGAAAAATATGAAAAAGTGCTCTTTTTAGGTTAAAATGTCATTTTTATCTAGTTGAAGAATACCCTAGATATTATTGTGCTCTATTTTTTAAATATTATTATTTTTATTAACTTTATATCCCTTCCCCTCCAGTTGTTTCAGGCTGGGTATTATATAGTTTTTGAAGATAGTCTTGATTTGATATAGAAATTAGAATAGTTTTGCTGTGCATGATAACAGTCTGCAAAAGTCTCCTGTATTAACTATAAAGCAATAAACAATATAAAAAAAAAATTCTTCACTAACTCTAGTTTTCTTTAGCTAATAGATTACTTACAGTATCTAGTCATAGCTTTCTATCCTTCCTTTTGTTTTTCTTCGTTCAATGAGTATATCATTCTTCCTAAGAGAAAACGCCTATTAGAGGTAGTTTGGCAGTGGCTTTGAATTCACCTTCCTCTTAATATACACAGAGAACTTAATTAAACGCCCTCAGAAATAATGAAGAACACTTTTAGATAACATTAAATTTCCCATCATATTTCAGAGTGGATGCAAATAAGAACATTTAGTCAGACAGTTGTGGAAGAAAAAAATAGAGGGTGCTTAAACAGGGCATAAAATTAGAATTTTTCAGACATTTAATATGTTGTTCGTGTGGTTTTAGTGTTTACAGAAACAGTTTTCTTCAGTAGTTGAGATTACAAATGAAAAGGTTAGTGGGCAATGATAATCAAACAAGAATCTAAGATGAGGGATTTTTGTAGCTTTTCTCCATCAAATTTCCTATCATAAAAAGGAAAATATACTTTTTGTGTGCTGGGACTAACTTGAAAGCTGCCAGGTGAAAATAAAAATCAACTGGTGTCAAAATCGTTTTTGACCTCTTTTTGGGGGAAATTTTTGTTGTTGTTTTTTAATATTTGAACCAATTTCAATTTAGGCTTAAAATAGTGCAATATTGATCTGTAGATGATATTTGTCAAACATTTTAAAATCTCGATATAATTAAAAAAAAATTATTAACATTAGTTTCGATTCGTTGGAAATTAGAAATTCTATAAAATGTTATAGTAATGAGAACACGAGATCTCACGCACTGCAGTGCATATTCGTAAGAGTTATAGCGACAATGGTACCATGCCAAAACGGCCCCAAGTGAGAACCAAATAGACAAAATGGAATCTAGCAATGACTGAAATGGCACAAACATTTATGGACAAAAAGGAACTTAGCGTTGGCTGAAACGGCACCAAATATTTAAAACTGTATAGGTAAAACTGAACCAGAATCATTACAAGTTGTGAACGATGATATGCTCAATAGAACAACAGCTACATTAATAACTGATTACTTAAAAAAAAGAATTTTTTTTTTCCATGTAAGTGAGGTAGAAGTAATAAAGCTAGTTTGACGTTGGCGAAATTCAGACAATCGTCCACAGGTGTTTACAGAATTCAACATTTAATAAAGACAACACATTTTAAAGGGGAAAAAAACGTTTGTCGGTCTTTGTTGTTGTTTTGATGTTATTTTTCTTTTTCTTTTCTTTTTATTGTTATTAAATTTTAAGTTTTCCTTTGTTGTTGTTTTAACAGTAAATTTAATTAACCACCAGTACATAGTACATGCTCTTGTGACAGGCAAAATGGGTTTTAAACTAAATCAATCCAACGGTAGCTACACAGATACCTTCACGTGAGCCAGATGAGGTTATGTATTGATATGCTTTGATAGTCACAAAGTTAATATTAGCGGTCATTTTGTCTGATACTAGGTACAGTCGCTAGAATGCCATTGGGTTTGCTATTAACAGATCCGATTCAGGCCAAAAGAAGCTATACAAGACTTAGTGTCAAAATCCTCAGAGAATCCGTAATCAGACGACTTATTCCAGTTGGCTTGGAATAGCGGTGAGAGAGATTTTCATGACACCCATCTATAAAAAAAGTTTAACATATTTTGTTTTCATCAGTGTCATTAAATTGTATCGGTATGTAATATAATATCCTAAGAAACTACTCATAAAACCTTTGTGACGTGCTTCAAACACCGAATATCGTGACGTCAGGAGTTTGATAATTTCAGCAAACTTCCGTAATTTGTAAATATGTCAGTGCCATGCTAATGTAGGTAGTATTTAGGTAGGTAGTATTTAGGTAGGTTATAATGAAAGTAGACGGTGGTCATGAAGAAAATAGCTGGATACGGTGAACGATGTAGAAAAAGCTGGTTAGAACATTACCGTCAAGCATATGATGTACATCTAGATGAGGGATTTCCCACTGCATGCAGTTTTCCAAAATATTGATATTAGCCAACACACATTTGTTTGGATTTTCTGACGAGCGATTATAGCTTTTGCACGAAGGGTCCGTCGTTTATGTTGATAATGGTTTTGCATAACTGACAGATGAATGACAAAATCGTTCTTGCCAAATTTTATGCCCTGCTTAAATAAGTTATCTGTACATTCCAGGCAGAATATTATCCTTTGCTAATATTTATTTCCTTAATTTTACTGTAGATGTGCATACAAAAAGTACATTTTCCCCCCTGAGTTGCATCCTTGAACAGTCTGCAGAGATGTGGCAAAATCAGCCAATAATGTTTATTCATTAACTGGATGACATGCAAACATCAGACCTGTCAACCTTTAGTCAAGAGAAAGCAGGAGGTGTGTGTTGAAAAAGCAGGAGATTTGGTCAAAAAGCAGGAGATTTTTTAAATTCACACAATTTAACCCAAAATCGCAAGATTTAAAAAAAACATTATTACAATAAGTTATATGAATACTTTATAATGTCATATATACTTCTTAACTTTAGATCTTGGCATTAAAAAAAAAAAAAAAAAAAATATTATTATTTTTTTATTTTTTTAAGTTTAAATATTATTATGATTTAATACATATTTAAAAAAAATAAAATATTTTATCCAAAAATGTTAAGAACATGAACAAGAAATAAAAATTTTAATTAGTACATTTACGGTATTACACTTACAGCCTTACAGGTTGCGTTACATTATCATTTGTGGTTAGTGTACCTAAGTACCAAAGACAAATTTATATAAATCTTATAAATTAATATTCAGTTTTTACTATAATGAGGAACGGTGGTGTGGTACTGATTTAAAATCATTATAATGATGCAATAAACATTGTATTTTCATTAATCATAAGTAAAACCTCATTACGGACATCGTGTGAAATATACCGGAATTATACCCATTTCCGTGAGTAACTTTATGTCAATGTCAAACAACATTTTTTAATTGTACAAAAATAATTTCTTGAAGTGTACCCTTATAACCAACATTTTACCGCACAAACATTCAAAATTAACTGACACAAGTATGTTTATACAGCTAATTGGTCTTTTCATTGTCTTGCTGTGACATGTGATTTTAACATGCATCGTGTGTATCGCTGTCAACTCAGATTTGTCATAGTTGCATTATGTAATCCAGTGGGAACACATTTTACAATTCAGAGGTGTTATTAAAAGTAAAGTTTGTTTTATTTAACGACGCCACTAGAGCACATTGATTTTTAATCTTATCATAGGCTATTGGAACTAAATTGGATAGTTTTTTTTGTTTTATATGGCAACACTGAATGTCAATACACAGCCTGTTTAATTAGCGGCAACACGCTTCGTAGCCATTACGATGACAACAAACATTATAATAACACATCATTTTATAAACTCCATGTGCTTTTTTAACAATATAAATAGGCTATCCCACAATTCTCACTTCGGCAAAGGTTAAACAGTCGGGACAATTCGGCCTGTTACATTCTCGGAAACCGAAAGTAGTCGACATTTTCCGAATGAGAAAAAAAGGCAGAGTTACTTCCCTTCTGTTATTTTGACAAAAGAGGATCGATTTTTTTTTTATGCTTACAAAAATGTCATTTAACAGGAGAAACTGTCTCCCGCACAGGGGTGAGGAGATTTGATCAAATACCGGGAGACTCCCGCGGAATCCGGGAGGGTTGACAGGTCTGGCAAACATATGAGAAAGAGAGATTGGAAATATGGTGGAAAATACAACAAAATGTATATTTATTTACCTTCACAACTGCAGGTACTGGGTATGTATTTTTAATTCTACGATATCATTAGTGAGGTAATAGTGCCACAACAGGGCTTTAGATTGCATCAAAGACACAACATTGGTAAAGGGTGTGCCCAAAATAAATGTGCCCAAAATAACTATAAACATATCGACTACTAAAGAATTTCAACTGAAAAACAACTGAAATAACTATAAACATATCGACTACTAAAGAATTTCAACTGAAAAACTACTAAAATAACTATAAACATATCGACTACTAAACAATTTCAACTGAAAAAGTACTGAAATAACTATAAACATATCGACTACTAAACAATTTCAACTGAAAAAGTACTGAAATAACTATGAACATATCAACTACTAAACAACTTCAGCTGAAAAACAACTGAAATATTAGACTAAATTAGCTTGAAATAACTCAAAATACATTTCTGAATATCTACAACACTTCAAATCACTTCCACTTGTCAGTTAATTAGATTAATGTGCTCCTTAAGGTTACACACCACCATTAATTACTCCATGCAGTTCAATACAATTTCTATGTCAGAATATAATCTGTGAAAAATGCAACACTGTCGAGAGGCTCATGGACTACTAATTTTAGGGAGTGCTCTCAACTGACAAGTACAGTGTAAAAAATCAACATAGGTTGACCATAAAAAATTTCAATTAGTATGATTTTTTTTTTTAATGCATTTAGGACCACCAGCAAACCAAGTTAGGTTGTGTCCACATTATGAAACCTGTGAACACGTGGATTGAAAACATTCATTTAGTACAACTGGTTCTTACAAAAATGGAACGTTGATAAAAAAATAAAATAATAATAACTTGTCGAAAGGATTAAACTACATGTTTAAGCAGAAATTTTAACTACAAAATTGTCTTGAAACATATTTAAAAGAATGCTACATAAACAAAATTATTATTAATATTATTCATATGTTGATTATGTACAGATTTTTTAAAACAACATTTTTAAATAACTTAAATACTTATAAAATCCTAACCTATATAACAATAATTTCCATATTTATAAATAACCAAATGCTGTACATAATTTCCTGTGTATCGTCCATGTTCTATACATTTTAAAACACCAATAAAATACCCACTGTGGAAAATCTGATGGTGTGGATTATGTGAACATTTCTGTGTCTCAGGTCTGAAAAATAAGCAGTGCAAAATGCTTGTTTCAGGCAAATAGTAGAACATTTTAAGTCAATAATGGTATGTCAGTGTATGAGCGGGGCTTGGGTTACAACAAAAACAAGTCATTAGCAATCAGGCATTCTATCTGTATGTGTAGTGGTCACGTGATCAATTGTCTTTCCTGCAAATACTCTGCAGACTATCCCCTGGAGCAGACTCTCTGACTATCTTTTTCTAAAACCTAATTATAGGTAGTTGAGGGCTATCTGTGCCCATGCTTATAAAACTTTTAGAGTCCAGACTCAATCTCTAATGATGTCACATGCATACACTTTGGCGTTGTCATGACATTACTGTCTCAGACTCTGTTAGAGTCTCGACTCTAGACTCTAAAAAAGTTTTATAAGCACCAGGCCTGGTATAGTTGGCAATATGCAGGAAATTCCTGTCAGTCTTATGTAGCATTTTCTATCTAACACGACATCCATTACTGAATATTTTAGAAATTATATATGAACTGATGTTTGTGTGTGTGTATATATATATATATATATATATATATATATATATATATATATATATATATATACCTTACGACCACCAGAGGACTTAAATTATTAAAATTGATTGTAATACAGTGAAACCCCCCTAAACTGGACACACTCGGAACCAAGTAAAAAGTCCGGTTTTAAGGGATCTACGGTTTAGAGACGTTCTCTTTTGTACTGATATTTAAAACGGGATGGTGAGAAACATCCAGTTTTGAGAGAATTCCAGTTTTGGGAGGTTTCACTGTAGTAGGAATGGTTTTAATACTGTATTAACATTAATAATAATGATGATAATTTAATTGTTTGGTACATATTGATCCTGTCAACTTTTTCTTACTTTTAATTTTATTAATGTGCCTATATCCAAAAAAGGTTCAGGCACGTCCATCCTACACTGGTCTCTGGCAACAATCTTGACTCATAAAATTGCATATTTTGTTGTGATGGTAAATTGGCATTTACAAAAGTATTACATTTAACTGCAATGTTCAGTAATCGAGTGTTCACCTACTTTGAAGTTATCTGTCATAATGTTGTGGTCTTAGTTCATGAAATGTTTTACTATAAAATAATAAAATAATATTCCGGTCTTTAAAATATTTGTCTTTTTAGTGGGATGGTCTTAGAACCGACTTGGTCACTAAGTGGCGAGACTGAGGTAGTTAAAAAAAGATGGATAGACAGATAGAGAAGACACAGTCCTTAAGTTAAACACTTAGAGGATTTGTCCCTCATACAAAAGAATCTTTGAATGGTCTGATAATACATTTTGTATCAGAATTACTAAATCTGTAAATCTAAAATCCCATTGTTACAGTAGCAATTAAAATTTGTAAGTCATCCCAGTTTCACTTTTCAGAAGCCACCTTTATTGTAGGCAGTTTAGAGCGAGATGTTTGATAAAATCTCATTTAAAAGCATTTCAGTTGAATAAAAACCTAATTAGTATTTTTTTATAATCATTCCAGGTAACTGTATAAACACTGTAATTTTGGATTAACACCAATGGCCTGAGTTTCTTTTTAAAACCGATTAGAAGTGGCCCACACTAAGTATTCACTGCTAATTTCACACCATCATAGTGGTTGTTTCATCGCTTACTGAATGCCCCCAAATGTTGCCTAACAATTTCATGGATGAGTTGCATTCTTTTATTGAAGCTTATTTTCATAATACCGGCCTCAGCGGCTGGTAAGTACTGGGTTCATATCCCACCTCTGGCAAAGGTATCTACAGGGATGTAAGAGTTACGCATAAATGCGCTTTTCCATTTCGCCTAAAAAAACAAAAACATGATGTTCAATACTGTTGACCACACAAGATTCATTTGCATGTTTATGATGTGTGCCTTATATTATAAGTTATAACCAGTTTAGATTTGTTAGCATTGAATGCAATTTTTGGCAGTTCCAGGGGTTGCAAGCAACAATTTTCCTTCAGCGGCCCTTAAGTGGCCCCTGGACCTCAGCCGCAGTAAGCTTTTTTTCCCAGCCCCTCTCACATCCCTGCATCTAACTTAGAATGAGTCCACTGCTGGGCTCTGTGGCGAAGGCTAAGGACATAAGCACCAAGTGTCATCACTTAGTGAGTGTGATTAGGGGTATGTCTTCCATGTGTGACCCCATATGGGAGATGATTACCCAGAAGGCACTGCATGTTCCAGTTATCCCAAGCTCGGGTGATAACCAGATGACAGTAGGCATGAAGGACGACCAGTATCAAACAGTCCCATAAAAAAGGCAATTAATTATTTTAGCTTTCTTGTCCATTTGTGATGGTCCTGTAAATGTCTTTGTCTCTTAATTACATGTTTGCAGACCTGACAAACCTTCCAGATTCCTGATATTTAATTAAGTCTCTTGTTCTGTCTGAGAGAACATTTCTCCCAGAAAATTGCAATTCTCTAAGCATTAAAAATACCTGGTAATGCTAAATATTGAACTAAACTTTAAATACCCCGGTATGTATGAAATATTAATATTTTATTTTTATTTAATAATTATTTATTTGTTTCTCTCTTAATTTTTTCCAACTTGCTGTGTTTTTAAAAAAATAATTGCATGCATAATACTGGGGAAAAAATTAGGTAGGATAGGTCGTGTTTTGTTTTGTTTCATTTAATTTTTACTATATTAACTCCTACTGGGTCAGATAAAATGTTATTTATATACAAAGATGGGTGTACCTCAAAGTAGCATCTTATCAGTTTACTCGATTTGCATAGAAAATTAACTGCATGTATCACCAAGTGTTAAAACATGGTGTTGATAGCTCGTTGACAACTTTCAGATCATTCCATATGAGTTTCACTGATTGTCACTTGTAACTTTGTTTGAATAAGTTTCAACATAAATGAATAAATAAAATATCTGAAATAAATTTTGAAGAAAAAAGTGGATTTGGGACACATTTATGCTTTTTAGCTATAAAGAAACGGTGCTCTGTGCATGTTCAGTATTGTGTTTTAGGCCATTGACCATTTGGGAATATGAGATGTTAATTATACATTTTCAACCTGAATGATACAGTGAACTCTTGAGGGAAAAATATTCTAAAACTGTTCTTAGTCAAATGTATATGTTTTTCTGCATCATTATATCTCCTTTTTTTAGTTCATGTTTAAAGTTAGTAACATGCATTAGCCAAAAAAGCTCTAAGGCAAATTCAGAATGTGGTCCCTCTTGTCCCATGCAAAACTTACAGACAAAGTTTTAAAGTTTAATTTATCCAGAGATCGCTCAAGCAATCTAATTAAAATTAGCTCCACTAGTTAATTACTATTACCTGTGGATCTAACAGCACCCTGTTGGAGATCATGTCCAGCTGACCTTTCCAGAGCTGCCAAGTGCTACGCTTTGGGCATAGTTTGCTACGCTTAGTTGACGTTTGCTACACTGCTACGCTCATGCCCAAATTGCTACGCTCAGTTAAAAAAAAATCCAGTATGTTACGCTAATGAAAACCAGTAATCACTTTTGCAACAGATAAACAGAACTAGATGATTAGTGTATTTGGCCAAAGTTTCTACTAACAAATTATGTTTTATTTGCCAAGCGTATACGTTTCATCTTTATCACAAATTATAGGTCTACAGAGTACAGTTGAAAAGCGGGCAATTTCTGGCAATTATACTAAACATTGGACGTAATCTTGGAATGCAATAAATAAAAACTGAATTCCTCATTTCTGTGGCTTTTTTTGTTTTTGTTTTGATTCCAACATATAAAAATATAATTTGCATATTAAAAACCAATGTAAAACAGTTATAGTAAGATGTATTCAATAACAGACATGTAGTTTTACTGTAGGCCGACCCCAGTGTCGCGTACTATAAAACCTTCAAAGAACTGTTCTTTATTTATGTTATGCTTGCATGCCGTGAATATAGAAAATTGCATGTGAATGTATGCCAGTTAGGAATAGAGTAATTTTAATTTTAACTTGAAATAAGAATATAAGCATTCAGCTTTAGTATTGATCACATTATCGCACAACAGTTAATTTTGGGTTTATTGCTTTGCGATGCTGGTTTTTTTTCTTTAATTATTGTCATTCTTAATCCTGTTCAAATCGCCCGACTTATTTGACAACATTCGTTACATTTCAGGTATGTCCATATTCCTTAACCAACGATGAGCATTATCTATGTTAAAAATAGCATGACCCAGTCTTTTTCAGTTACTGTGACTATGTAGTTATTTGGTGTTTTCTTTTGCTGTTGTTTATGACATTCGGCCATGCTATGCTCAGATATCATTTGCTACGCTCAGCTTGTCATGAATGCTACTCTCACTTGTGGCTAGTGGTTGGCAGCTCTGCCTTTCATTCAACCAATCAAAACCTTACTTGCAAAAGTATGCCAGTGATTTGAAAAGAATTTGAAAACATTCGGGATTATGCCAAGGGTATACGAAATGATTCGGGAGAATTACGAAGTATGCTGGAAACAATTGCAAGATCAAATTTTATATAAAATTTGTTTCAAGACGAAAAACCCCCAAACCGTGATGGTATAGCCATAAAATCTGTTTATACTAGTATACAATCCAGAGTTTATTACTGCACTTTTCCACCTGTTTTTTAATGTTGAAATGGACCAACAAGTTTGCCTATTGCATAAATAGTCTTGCCTGATATTTTAAGAATTTGTATGCTCCCGAATAACACTATAAAAGGCAAAGTGTAATTGGTTGATATTTAAATTGTTATTTATAGATGAAATGTCTTCTGGACATCAAAGTCCACGCAATGCTGTTAGATCTACTGGTAGACCAGTAGAGCTAATTTTAATCAGATTGTTGCTCAAGAGGTCTTGTAGCATCTGTGATGGCACTTGGGTATAAGCGAAGATATATATGTGTTGTATTCTTTCAATAACTTTGTTACAGCTTTGGTGTTTTAGTTTATTTCGATTTTTCCTTTCCTTGAAAATTACTAATTCTTTACATGGGGTCTGGTTTTTAGGTCACCTGAGCCAAAGGTTCAAAGTGACCTATTGCAATCTGGTTTCGTTCATCGTCATCTGTCATTCATGATTTAAACTTCACTTTTTGAACTTTTGCTCCAAAACAACTTCCAATGAAATTTTGCAGAAAGTTTCCTTGGCACATGGAGAAACACATTTGTGAATTTTGTCATTCTATGTTCCCCCCAGGACCTAAGGGGTGGGTTCAAAAGGTGAAAATTAAGCCAAGTTATAAAAAATCTTCTCTTCTTCCACAAGGAGGGAAAGAAGAAATGAATGTTTTATTTAATGATGCATTCAACACATTTTTTATTACAGTTATTTGGCTTCGGACATTTGGTTAAGGACCACACATCAAAAAGGATTTGTTAGTCATGTTAACATGTTGATATTTGTGTGTCTACAATATTAATGTGTGAGAAATATTTAATTAAAGCATGAACACTATATTGACTGTTGGATATCAGCAAAAGATATATGTGACCCTAACAAATATGTTTTATGTGATAACATTGATATTGTGTAGATTTTTCAAACTACATATTATTGAACTGTTGAAGTTAAATAAATCTCAGAAATTACAGTTTGTATAGCCCATAAATTAATCTAGATGGGGCTGTCTTTCACTCACCTGCATATTTTAAAACATGACTTGCTAGAAATCCTTACATCATGAACAGTAAATCTTGGCATTGGAATTCCCGTCTTGGCCAGTAATTACATCCCTCCAGGGATCAACGTTACCCTTCATGGTGAAAATGGCATACTTGGATTGGTATGTAAAAAATATATATATATATACTGACAATCAAAAGAAAGTATATCAGTCGGTTTTTAGAAATAGTAAAAATGACTCAAATAACAAATTGATGCAAGTGTTTATATTTCAAAAGTATAATCATTTGCTGAAGTGTGAACACTGTATACACTGTCACAATAATTACATCACAGTTCACAAACAGCACTAGAGGTCAAATGTCTGATTTCATATTTAAAAAACAATTAGTATACTTTTGATTGTCTGTATATTTATGTGTTTTGACATTATTATCTTTCCATTTGTATGACTTGTATTGTTTGATTTAAAACAAAAAAGAAATTAATTAACAAAAAATATTTTTAATTTGAATATGAAATTACTACAGCTTTGTTAATCCTCAGTAAATTGTAAAAGAAAAAGTATACTTAATATAATTAAAATTTTGATTGAAACAATATGAGAGAGCTCTTGAGTTGATCGATAAGGTATGGACTATATGATTGCCTTTAATCCACAACTTGTGTAAACAAAATAACCTCAGGGTGTATTCTTGTAAATTCAATTTCAAAACTCTTCTTCATAATTTAATGATTTTTTTGGGGGGTTGGTTTGTGGTTAGTTACAAAATATTACTCTATCCACTGCTGTGGTTAGTAGATTATTCATTATTATTGTAGGCCAGTTCATGGTACGTATATGTAAATGTTAATATTTTAAAAGCATATATTAGTGTCACCATTGCTTTTTGTACAACGTAGGATTAAAGAAATTTTGTTAAGAATGCATTTGATTGTTATAAAATGTAACCATTTCTGTTCAGGGTCCATTTCCAAAACCAGGAGAGGAGGATGCAGATCTGATCAATGCGGGTAAACAAACTGTGACAGCTATTCCAGGAAGCTCTTACTTTTCTAGTGACGAATCATTTGGAATGGTGAGAGGGTGAGTTTCAGTAAGATTAGAGGGCGAGTTTTATAGTGATAAGAGGAAACAAAAGTATTGATTTTTTTTTTAATGACACCAGAATATATTGTAAACTACAGCTAATTGATGTCTAATATAATATTATGGTAACTGTTATTTTGACACTTGTTCTAAATAATAAGAGAGGAAACCCTCTATCATCACAGAGGCTACTCATACCAAATAGCAGGACAGAACTTAAATGGCCTTTCATATACCAAGGACAGTCAATCCTTTGACCCATTAAGTAGGTCACTGCGACCTATCTTTAATGCATTGCTGCACATTAGAGAAAATCTTTGTCTGGTCCATATATCTTCCTTATGAATTCATATAGGATTATCAAATCTTGCTTGCAAGTACAACTTGAAATGGTGGTATATTGTGTACCATAACTACTTTTGATGGGTGTATCATGAACCTCACTGATACTTTTGTTAACTCCACTTTTATGTTTGTCAGCAAAGCTTTTCTGATATGGACTTGTCCACCATCCGAATTTTCAAGTTCTTGTGTTTAACTAAGTTATTGATAGCACTTGTACAAAGTTAACTTACACACTATCAGAAGCAATCATTATCTATAGTGTTAATTTCTGCAGGCAGTTTTAGCATGTAGGTCATCACCACTGATGAGCCAATCAAATTCCTTTGAGTTGATCCCCCAAATAAATCTCACATAATGTTCTTTCAAATGGGTGTGTCAGAAATTTATTTACAAGTCATGTTAAATATTTACTTATACCCGTAAATATTGATAGTTGAATTCATTTTTCTTTCAGGGGTCACATGCATATCACAATTCTAGGTGCTATGCAGGTGTCTCAATACGGAGATCTTGCTAACTACATGATTCCCGTGAGTTAACCTACTAACCATCGTTCTTGTTTACGGGTAGTATCTTTACTCTAAAACCAAATGTTAATGGCATATATGATTGCTGTGGCTTCCAACATTTATTACTGAAATGTGCTGGGTTTTTAAAATAAACTCTTGTAAATGCAGTTACCACTTAACCTCTCAATTAAATATTATTAAATACATTTTGCCTTCCATTCATTTGTAGTTATTTTTGTACTTAAATCCAATTTAGATTCAATTAATCACACTGTTCAAGGTGCACATCTCAGCTATCAGGGCTGTCTGTCCAGGACAGTGGGTTACTGGTTAGTTGTTGGCGAGAGAGAAGTCGGTGTAGTGGCTTTACACCTACCCATTGAGTTAAACTCATTCTGGGTGAGAGCCGGTGTCAGGAGGCGAGCCTAGTACCTACCAGCCTTACGTTCGATGGCTTAACCACTACACCACAGAGGCCGATACACTTTCTCCTGTCATTTTGGCTTTTTTATGCAGTGTAGCTACCAAATGAAAACACAGTCCTACATGTTTTTACTTATGATTCTTTTCAAGGATGGCTTTCTGAATGTTTCATGTTTGACATTGGTGTTCACCGAGTAATAAGACTTAAAACTGCACACCCCATTGTCAACTATTGTGACCCAACTAGGGCAAGGTAGATCTTTGGTAAGCAGCAGAATGGAACTTTATTGTTTCAAATGGTTTCAAGCTATTGTTATTATTCAATAGTTATGTAATGTTGTTAATGGAGTGGGATTAGTTAGCCTGCATCCCACATGTTTTGTGTCTGTTCAGCAGTTATGTGAATTGATTTATCTCTTCATTGTTCAGAAGCAGTCTACAGTCCATTGGAAAAACTTGCTAGTATTTCACTTTTTATTTGTTTTGAGAAAAACAAGAAATACTGTAAAACGGGTGTTATTTTGGGGTTAAATTTTCACACACTTGAAAATACAACCATCTGGCATCTCGCAGTTTTTAATGTTTGCAAAATTATATTCTGTACATACCGGGTACTGTTAATTCAAGCCTATTGTAGTCTTACAGAGATGTACTTAATAGTATCCCTTTCTAAGCAAGTTGTCTGATGTGCTGCAGTCACACATCTTTTATCCGTGTCTTATTTTCACTGGCCAGTTAAAAATGGAAAGCAGTAGCAAGTTGTTGCCATAATTCTATTTTGGAACATTAACAAAACAGACTGTTATTTGTTTCGTAGCAGTTGGTAATGTGTTGTATTTAATGTTTTGCAATATTGGTAGAACAAGTATTGTGAGTAAATGTATTGTGTTACCCATGTCTTCTTTGTTTTTTGTTAGTAATTATTCACGTAACTTTAAGGAGTGGTTGATTGCAATGACAAGGTTAGATTGCTTAATGACTAACGACTCATGAAAGTGATTTTAGACCCATTTATATTATGAAATTGTTATTTTTGGGTAGAAAATCGACTTTGTCAATGAGAGCATTCTAGTTGGTAAACCAAACAAACTGCAGTGCAGTTTGTATTAAGTAATTAAAAAATATTCTGTGCTTAACTTAATAACTTGACAAATTATAATATTTCTATGACCTTCCTAGATTTTGCCAGTGGACAGCAGCCAGGCATACATTGTAACATATACAAGCTACTATGTCTTAAAGCTAGCTATTGGCTTTATACCATTCCAATTTTATCAAACATATGCGCAGGGCTTGAAATAGAGGCCTGTGAAAAGCTGTCCACATAAAATAGAAATTCACCTACTAAAACCACTACAAAAAAATCACAGGTCATTTTTCAGCAGCCAGATTCCTGGACAGTTATCTCATATACTATTTAGCCTGTGAATTCCACAATGCTCTAAAATATATCTCTGAGTCAGAGGTTCTACTTTTTCACACTATCCCAAACCCTCCCCTCATCATGATAATCTTATTCCAAGCAGGCCATATATTTTCATAGCAGGACTGATTTATTTTGGCCTGCTATTAAAAAAACAACCCAGCAAGTCATAGTTTACTTCCTATTTCGAGCCCTATATGTGACATTTGCAATTCTGTGTTCAATTGCTTAAAATTTTGGTCACAGACCAAGTTCTGATCTTAATAAACTTGTGCTCACACTGGTTTGAATCTTTTTGTCAATAAAGAATTGTAGATTATCTCTTTGATAAATTATTCAACAATTGCTAATTTGAGCACAAATTCTTAGCCAAATACCAATGACTTGTACTTTAGCCAGTCTATGTTAACATTAGGTGAGCCATGCATGTTTAAGAGTTTGGGCCTTTCCAATTTCATCTAAGCATAGACACTGATAATGTTTGAATGTATATTACACAGGGTAAGATGGTGAAGGGAATGGGAGGTGCCATGGATTTGGTATCCTGTCACAAAACAAAGGTGATTGTCACCATGGAACATTTAACAAAGGTATGATTTTTTGTTAATATTTATGCATTTGTGTTCCTCCATTGCAAAGTGCTCATATAAATAAATATTACTGAATACTGTTGGCATTGTTCATTACTAAACCCATTCTAGTTTGGGGTTTTTTCTAGCATTTAATTTTGTTATTATTATTATTACTAAATTTTCAGTAACCATATCTATATAGTAAAGATCTAGTCTTTAAAAAAATTGTTTTACTTTCATTCCATGTTGTTTGCAGAAATATTGTTACCCAAATCAATTATCTCCCAACCCTCATTTTCATGCATTTTACGACTGATAAAATCTATAAATGAAGTATTAGTGGAGGGGGGGGGGGGGGGGGGGGGGGGGATTTTGGCCTTTTATGTTACACTTTGGCTTTATAGTGTGTTTCTTAGCATTTGTTTTTTTCTAGGCATCAGTAATAGTAGATGAATTAAAATTTAAAATCTTTAAGGTATATGTTCTCAATAAAAATGATCACTTTTGAAAGGCACATATTTTCTGATTAGGGGTATAAGTTGTAGTTTACTGGTACCAGTAGTGTTGTTAATAACATGTATTTTATATATTTTTGTTCTTTCTCTATAGACAGGGAAACCCAAAATTATGAGCCACTGTACCCTCCCCTTGACTGGATCACACTGTGTGAACATGATAATCACAGACAAGGTATAGTGACATATTTTAAAAGATTATTGTCAGGACTTGTTATTGTGTGTCATTTTAAAATCTTGAGAAAAAAATAAAAGCTTATTAAAGAATTTTAAGTTTTATGAAAGACATTGCGAAAGTAATTTTGCTTTAAAAAAATTCACAAACAGCATTTCAGTGTTAAATATATGATATTATAATATGCAGAATGTCACATATTTTGACCATATATATATATTGAGACTTTTGGAAGTAGCTTAATTTTGTTGATCAGCATCTAAACATGCAGCTAGGGTTTTAAAAAGTATTCAGGGCTTTAGATCTCACTCATTTGAGCACAGTAGGGTTTTCTTTTGTCCGTTCTGAGCGGACGAGGTCTTTTTAGTGCAGTACTGCTGCTGAAGAGTTGTGGATATTCAGAAATTAATTTTATGTTATTTGAATCTAATTAAAGGTTAGAATTTTATAGTGTTTTTTTTTTAAGTGAAATGTTTTTAATTTATTTTGGGTCACCTTGAATTAACTTTGTACAATCTAAAGCCCAGGTATCAGGTAAAGGATATTTGTTTAACGACACCTTAGCAAATTTTAAACTACTGGTATTGTTTTTGGTATCTTTAACAATTGGTTATTTTGACATTTGGGTGATAGAGGAAACTTCTTGACACCATATAGCAGCAAGGGATCTTTTATATACATTTTCCATGGACAGGACAGCACATATCACAGCCTTTGCTGTATCAGTGGGGGTTGGGGGGACTGTTGATACATCCTCTAAGGGCAATGATTCAGGCCCATCACACCACAGGTAAGCATACTACCACTGAGTTAAATAGGCCCAAATTTAAAGAATTGTACTCCACCACCCCCTTCCCCATTTAAAAAATATAGTTTTCTTATTATTTTTGAGTGCCCAGGTTTGTTTAATTCTTTTACAACTATGATACATAGACTGATTTACAGTCAATTGAGATTAATTCTATCCCCACCACCCTCCCCCCCCCCCCCCTCCTTATTACTAACTTGTAGTTAAAATTATCTGCTACTGACTTAAATCCCCAGGGGTTTAAGCTAGGCTAAACAATAGTGTTAATTTAGTAACTTGGTGAATTTTGTTTTAAAAACATGTAGCTTATTTAACTTTGCATGAGTATTAAAGGGACATTCCTGAGTTTTCTACAATTTTTAAGTTTTTATCAACTAAGAGAGACTTTTTAACGATTGTAATTACATATCAAATATATTTTTCTGCATAAAAGTTTAGTGACTGTATATTAAACGTGTTTCTGATCGTTCTAATATTTGTACTAGGTTAAATTTAATTTCATTTCCTAAAATATTATTTTTTCATACGTACGAAATTATTTGAAAACAAAATCCAGTTTGGGCTTCTTACAAATATTAAGACGACCAGAAACACATTGAATATACAGACACTGATATTCTATACAAGAAAATATATTTAATATGTAAGTTTAATCGTAGAAATATTTTATTAGTCGGAAACCTCTTACAATGCAGCAAACTCAGGAATGTCCCTTAAATCCAAGACATTGTTGTACTGAAAACTTTGCAGCAGTTGTGTTAATTTGATAATTACAGGGTGTGTTTGACATCAGCCATGGAAAAGGTCTAACTTTGGTAGAAATTGCAGATGGTGTCAGTCTTCAGAATATTACAAAAACGACTGGCAGTCCGTTTGAAGTAAGCTCATTTTCAGCTGCTGTTTCACAGATTTGTTTCATATTTAATTAGCATGGTATTATTTTGTGGGGATGCAAACCATTTCCTGCCCTTGGTTTTAAGTTAATATTGCAGAACAATATGGCAAGAATCCATTTTGGTGCACCCAGTCATTCTTACTTTTGTAACATGCTAATAAGCATTGTTTTAATGCTTGGTCCAATGAAAGTCCAAGTACACACAGTTTGGCTATTGATCTGTTGAGGACAGGGGTTAGTGATTAGTGAGGGAAAAGTGAGTGTAATGGCCTTGCCCCTTCGCACTGAGCTACAGTGCACTCACTTTAGATCGGAGCTGGTCTTGAAATACACTCAGTATTTCTTCACCCAACTACAGTATCACCTTGGCTGGTTTTAAGTTTGTGTATTTTGTGAATGCAAGAGTTACATAAAACTACAATCTGTTAATGGCTAAATTGGGTTCAAAACTTAAAACATGTTGGACATTGTTTTGGGGATTGCCTGGTAATCCACTGACAAAACTCTTAAATAACTGAACCATATACTGGAAATGCCTCAATACAACTATCTGCCCATTACCAGCCAGTCAGCCAACCAACCAGTTAGCTAATAGTTACTGGCAAGCCAGCTATATCCAGCTAGCCATCCATTCATGCAAGTTAATTGTCCACCTACTTTCCAGTGCCAGCTAGCAAACTGTCCTGTTAATTTTTTGTATTACAACTTTGAGCTTGTATGTTACAAGTTGTTATTTATAAAACATAATTAGTTAGAAATGACTGGTGATGTGTTCATTTGTGTTGCAGGTATCGGTGGATTTGAAGCCAATGCAGCAAGTGGATGTGTGAAATGATGAAATCATATCCATACTTGTCCAGAGAAAATCCTCCAGCTCTAACACATGCCCGTACTGAGGCCCACCCACTAATTTAATCTAAATTCCACACACACGGTTTTTTCTGATTTAGGATTAGTTGGGTTTCATTAAAAAATACTAATATAATGTTCATATTTCGTAATCCAACACCACAATGTTGTTGATATGGAAATTTGACATATTGGATTTTTTTATGTTGAATTTCTTTCACAAGGGAGCTTTTATTGGTGTTTTTGGAGGAAATAAACACAGAAGACCATTAGTGCTATTCTGTAAGATGTTCGGTTGATTCCGTCAGCCTGTTGCTATGGTAGGCTAATACTTTTAGTTTGCACAGCGTATATCTACACATTTTCCTGTCAGTTTAGTGCTCTGTTTGTTAGCCAATTTGTGTTTGTGTAATGTCCTCAGATATATTTTTACAGTGTTTAACATAATGTCGGAAATATTTTTCCATTACTGAAATTGTGGTATTGTAAGATTTGCTCAGTAATGTAAATCGGTGTTGATACGATACTGATACCAAAAGGTATATACAGTATACCGCCCAGCTCTACTTGCCCTTTGATAAAAGCTCAAAGTAACATTTTTTATAGTTGTAGTATGTAGTTTTACATAATGGCGGAAATATTTTTAATTACCGAAATTTCGGTATTACATGTATTAAGATTTGCTCACTATTGTAAATCGGTATTGACATAATATAAAGTGTATACGGTATACTGCCCAGCTCTAGTTGCTCTTTGATAAAAAGCTCACAGTAACCCCTTACTTTTGAGGACTGCAATTTGTTTTCCTGGGTATTTGTCTAGTATTGTTTTCATCCCTACAGCAGACCTCACTATTTATGGGGAGCTATCACTCGCACTCCCCATTACTCCCCATAAAAAAATTCACTATATCAATATTTTTTTTTAAAAACCAAAACATTGCAAAAAGATTAAATATCAGTGTTTTATATGGAAATTTATTACCCATATGAGCTTATATATATGGATGGGGTAATATTTTCTTTTTATCTCTGCAGTGTGCAGCCACTTATTGGCTGGCTTAAAACTCACGACATTTGGTTGGTTGTTTGCCGCAGCTGGAACTTCACTTGCATGTTTCCATTCATGGGTCAGATTACACAAACATAATACGATCTACAAAGACTTACAGAAAATGTTTGACTGATTTATTTCATAAACATGAAATAGTATATTTTCATAAACAGCAGCTTTAGTAACATAGAAAAATAATTATTTTCTAATACAACCACAGTCGTTTTATTTGTACTGTAAATATTTGGCTGCAAAATGAATGCTGTTATCCCATGATGACGTCGCTTACATTACTTTGTGTAATGCACGTAAAAGTATATGACGTAATGGCTGATGGCTTTGTTGTTAGACAGCAGAGGAATTTTATAATAAAGGGTGTTGAAATTGACAATGGATAATAAAAAGAATCGACCAACTCGCTATGAGGAGTTACAAATAATATGTCCCTCGTGAATGAATGTTGTAAAGGCTCGTGTTTACAACATTCATTCACTCAGGACGGATAATTCATAATTCCTCGTAGCTTGTTAGTTATTCTCAAAATCTTAAATGGTACTCCATGAACTACCCTGGTAAGTTTGAAAATCTATCTTTTCCGAGAATTTTGGTTTGATAGTTCAGAAACTCAATAGAGTGGTTCTGTGGCACAGTCTTCACAAACTTAGTAATTACTCCTCTCAATTTTTCTCATGTGGAGATCTGCTATAGTACTTGACAGGCCCATAGCCAGGATTTCGAGAGGGGTTGCAATTTTGCATTGACAAATATTGAAAAAAACAAAACCCTCACCAGTAAGAGGGGAGTGTCGACCAACACCCCCCATTGGCTACGGGACTGCTTGACGGAAAACTTATTGGGACTTTGTTATTGACAACTATATTAGTGTTTCATATAATTATATATTAGTGTGTACATTTTTAATATTATTTTGATATTTTAATATTATACATACCCGGTATTTACATAATTTATGTAGTATTAGTACACTTCGTTTTAGTTGTGTGTTTTTAAAGTCTAATTTACAGTGTCTTTTGGTGTTGAAAAAAATACATTGTTAATTATTAATGTTTAATCTTTTCATTAACAAAGTGTGTGTTTTTAACGTTGTAACTACTTTTTGACTTTAACATATATTGCCTTTCTTTGATTGAGACATGAATTGATTATATTTTAAAAATATTTTGGCTTGTTTTAGCTCCACTGTGATATTAATCACCGGAGCTTTTCCTTTGAAGTTCTATCCATCACCTTTTTCTTTAAGTCTATCTTTTTCTAGAATTTTCATTGGATTGTTCTGAAACAAAGTAATAGAGAGATATTTTGGAAATTTTGAATATTTGAATTTTTATTAAAGTTCTAGAGTATTGATAGGATAGTTCGGAAACATAGAAGAATTTGAACATCTATCTTCTAGAGTTTTGACTGGATAGTTCTGAAACTCAGTTCTATGACTCTCAGGAGCAATCTTGACAAACTCGTAGAGAGACATTTTGGAAATTCAGAAGTTTATTAATTTGGTGTTAATTTAAATTGCAAACTTGAAAGACTATAGAGTTTTGATCAGATAGTTTGAAAACTTTATTCTCTTAGGCAGTTTCAACAGTAATATGTATTTTTTGAAGTTTTGAATTTTTTAATTTGTATTAAATTTTTAAAATTCAATTAAGAAATTTGACATTGGAAATTTGGATTTCTCTATGCTATATCATTTTCTGGTAACAAAACAAAAAATTAAATAGCAGAGTATTTTAGGCTGTTAGCCAATTGTAAAACGTTTAAAATTTAAAACTGAATATTTGAAAGTCTAGAATTTTGATTGAATTGTTCTGAAGTTTGTTACAAAGCAATAGATAGATATTCAGAAATTTTGAATTGATATTAAATTTTAAAATTTTAAATAGAAATTTGACATTGAAAATTTAAAATAATCTTTTCCTAGAATTTTGATTGGATAGTTGAAACTTGGTAAAATGATTATCAGGGAGAGTCTTTAGGCCATTTAAAATTTTAATTAAATTTAAAAAAAGTTTAAATAAAAATTTAACACTGAAAATTTGAGTCTATATTCTCCTAAAGATTTCATTGGATAGTTCTGAAAGTTGGTATATTGATTCTCAGGGACACTCTTCACAATCTAATAGATACATAGGACATTTTGAATTTTTATTAAATGTAAAAAAATTTAAATAGAAATTGTTCTGAAACTTGGTACAGTGATCCTCTGGAACAGTCTCCACAAATTTTAAATTTTTAATTAAATTTTATAAATTTAAATAGATATTTAATATTGAACATTTTAAAGTCTATCTTGTAGAGTTTTGATTGGATAGTTCTAAAACTCAGTACATTGATTCTCAGGGTTCACAAAGTCTGTCTTCTAAAGTTTAGATTGTATTGTTTTGAAACTTGGTACAATGACTCTCTGGGGACAGCCTCTACAAACTAATGGAGGTATATTTGTAAAATTCTTCTTTCTTTTTGTTAAAGTTAAATATCTAATAGATACATAGGACATTTTGAATTTGAATTTTAAATATCTAAATATCTAATAGATACATAGGACATTTTAAATTTTTATTAAATGTAAAAAAATTAAATAGAAATTGTTCTGAAACTTGGTACAGTGATCCTCTGGAACAGTCTCCACAAATTTTAAATTTTTAATTAAATTTTATAAATTTAAATAGATATTTAATATTGAACATTTTAAAGTCTATCTTGTAGAGTTTTGATTGGATAGTTCTAAAACTCAGTTTCACAAACTACCTGTAGTAAATATTTTTGGAAATTCTGAATTTTGGAATTTTTATGAAATTAAGTTTTGCTACTAGTGATCGGAAGTGATCAATAATACATAAATACTCACTTCTATATATACATGTATATATTCATACATACATAAACATTGTTGGTTATATGACCGGCCTCGGTGGCGTCGTGGCAGGCCATCAGTCTACAGGCTGGTAGGTACTGGGTCGGATCCCAGTCGAGGCATGGGATTTTTAATCCAGATACCGACTCCAAACCCTGAGTGAGTGGCTCAATGGGTAGGTGTAAACCACTTGCACCGACCAGTGATCCATAACTGGTTCAACAAAGGCCATGGTTTGTGCTATCCTGCCTGTGGGAAGCGCAAATAAAAGATCCCTTGCTTAGTGGCGACAGCGGGTTTCCTCTTAGAATCTGTGTGGTCCTTAACCATATGTCTGACGCCATATAACCGTAAATAAAATGTGTTGAGTGCGTCGTTAAATAAAACATTTCTTTCTTTCTTTAATCAATAATACATAAATACTCACTTCTATATATACATGTATATATTCATACATACATAAACATTGTTGGTTATATGACCGGCCTCGGTGGCGTCGTGGCAGGCCATCGGTCTACAGGCTGGTAGGTACTGGGTTCGGATCCCAGTCAAGGCATGGGCTTTTTAATCCAGATACCGACTCCAAACCCTGAGTGAGTGCTCCGCAAGGCTCAATGGGTAGGTGTAAACCACTTGCACCGACCAGTGATCCATAACTGGTTCAACAAAGGCCATGGTTTGTGCTATCCTGCCTGTGGGCAAATAAAAGATCCCTTGCTGCTAATCGGAAGAGTAGCCCATGTAGTGGCGACAGCGGGTTTCCTCTCAAAATCTATGTGGTTCTTAACCATATGTCTGATGCCATATAACCGTAAATAAAATGTGTTGAGTGCGTTGTTAAATAAAACATTTCTTTCTTTCTTTGTTGGTTATGTATATCCAGTGCAAATGTTAATATATTGCTTGACTGTGTATTATTTATGTTATGACGCATAGCTGTATTAATTTTAAACCCATGACTGTACTTAGTTTAAAAAGAAACCAGGTTGTAATATACTGAATGCCAAAACAAACTATACACTTTTTAAAATACCATATATTTTTTAAAATATGCCATGTTTGTAATGGAGCAAAATAAATAGACAAGTGCTACATGTACTTACTTATATACTGTACTGAAAGTCGAATATATACAGTGAAACCTCTCACAACTGGACCCTCTATAAACCGGAATTCCCTCAAAACTGGATATTTTTCACAGCCCCTTTTTAAATATTTATACAGAAGAGAACCTCTCTAAACTAGATACCTCTTAAAGCCAGACTTTTTACTTAGTCCCAAAGGTGTCCAGTTTAGGGGGTTTCACTGTACCATGTTTATATATAGCATTTAAATGTATGCAACTGAGTAAAATAGATGTACTGTGGGCTGGAGGCCTTAAAGTTGAATAAACTATTTTGTATTTGTATTGTATTGCAAAATACTTAGACAAATTTCTACAAATTTTCTAAAAAAATTTTTAAATATGATCACCCAACAAAAGTTGCAATCAGTCAGGCAGTTCTAGGGCACAAGAAGCATGTACACAAGAAACATGTACACAATTAAATCTAAGTATGCAGTGGCTACTTTATGATGAATCAAATACTGAATGGTAGCCATAGAAAAAACTTGAAAAACATATCGGATATTGGAAGTAATTAGGCTAAATCAAATTCAACACAAACACGCAATAGGCATGCTTCAGTTCATTTGGAATGTCAAATCAGTGCACACACAGTATGCACGATAATGAGATGTAAACCAACATCCCCACACCTTATATTGCAATAAATGACAAAACTTAACAGTAAATTTGGTTCAACGTTTAAATTAACTCCATATGGCGACATCTAAGTGTTGTTTTGAACTAACGGTGGACAAACACATTTATTAAAGACACTGAAGCTCTGTTTACAGAGTTATGACCTGACTGCCAATTTCCGACTGAGGATTCAGATGTGTTACAATTTTATTTTTGTTGCTTTTACACTCGCCTCTAACCCACCTGGATAAATAACTTGTTTTTATTTTTAAAATGTAATGAAATTTAGTGTAGTGCTTTGTTTAATGAAATCTTTTTTGATATTATCATTGTTATGATTTTTTTTTTTTTATTACACGGATTAATGTGAAAAATATAAAGTGTATAATTTCTTTTGGTATTCAGTATATTATATGATGGCCGTGTCGTTAAGCAGTAGAAAAAAGGACACTTCTAAACAAAAGGGCAGTTTTTATATTTTTCTGGGGGCAACATCCCATCCCCAATATACTAGTACATGGTTATGAAATCTGTTGTGTAAGCTTTTACTATGATGAATGCTTTTTATTCAGTTTCACATTAGATATTATATCTGTTATTTTACATTTGTTAATAAAGAATGTAATAAAGAATTTTAGTGACAAATAAAAAATAATATTATCTGTTATATTATTTTGTATTATTTTTTTCCCCAAAGTAGAATATGAGACAATTCTCAAGAAGCAGTTTAACAAAATGTTTTCACAGGAATACAGTCCCAAAAGAGGTGTAGTATGTTTTTTGAATGTACAAATATTAGTTTCAGCTTTGTTGATTTTCAGTTTAAACAGATTTGTTTTGATAAAACTATACAATAATCTACATTGGAACAGAGGCGGATCTAGGGGGGCCCCAGCCCCCCCCCCCCCCTACATTTTGGAACAGTTATAATTTTATTATATATTAATTTTCATTTTTTTTATGATCCCCTTCAAACCTCCCCCATTGGCATTCCGCCTCATGTCATTGGAGCCCCCCCCCCAATGGATTTTCTGGATCCGCCACTGGTGAATCAAGTTGTCTTAAAGGTATATTGTAACAGACCACTGACCTATTGAATGGTCTAACAAAGTATTACCTAAACAAAAATAATTTGAATTGTCCCTAAATGTACTTTATTCAACCATCTTCATAACCACCATACTCCATTTATTAACGACATTTTGTAAAAATAATTGAATTATGGCAATGGTCCATAATTCAAAAACTAAAATTGCCGAGAGGGATGACATGGATTTCACTCAATCGTGGTTCAGTTACGGTGATGCGATAGCTAGATTTGGTTTCCAACAATTAATTTAATTTTTATTTATTATCCATTTTTAGAGAAATAAGGTCCTTAAATCCGTGACGGTATGCCTTTAAATCCCAGTCTCACATACACAAATTATATCCCGAATGGGCCCGATTTAAGAATTCTTGGTGATTCTTGGATATACGTACTGCAATCTAATTAAACATACTGAGACCGAAGGGGGTTCCTGGCCTTTCATCAGTATTCTTGAATAGTCTGGATCAACTCCCGACTGTTTTGAACATGTTCAAAATTGTCGGGAGTAATCGTGAATAAAATTGAAATTGTAACTCAGTCTTACGAGTTCTTGAGGGCATTGTGCGTAACCGTAGAATGTTCGTAGACACATTCGGGATAGGGGGCGGGACGTAGCCCAGTGGTACAGCGCTCTCTCGGTGTGAGATCGATCCCTGTCGGTGGCCCCATTGCGCTATTTCTCGTTCCAGCCAGTGCACCACGACTGGTATATCAAAGGCCGTGGTATGTACTACCCTGTCTGTGGGATGGTGCATATAAAAGATCCCTCAATTGCTGCTAATCGAAATGAGTAGCCCATGAAGTGGCGAAAGCGGGTTTCCTCTCTTAATATCTATCTGTATCCTTAACCATATGTCTGACGCCATATAACCGTAAATAAAATGTGTTGAGTGCGTCGTTAAATAAAACATTTCTTTCTTTCTTTCATTCGGGATATTCGTGGTTAAACATGGGGTATTCGTACGACTGTTGAAGGGTCTTTCTCTACTGGCTCTTTCTCTGCCTCTGGTTCTCCACGGGTACGCTGGCTCTTCCCTCGTCCCTTGTGGCTGGCGGCTGTCTTCTTGAAGAGGGGCATGGTGACATTCACTGCTTGCAGGCAGAACGTCGAATGACATTTGGCCTGTTCTGCAGCCTTCGTATAGGCGTCTTGCGGCAGTCGTACTGGTTCTTGAGGCAGTCGTACTGATTCGTGTAGCAGTCGTCATGATTCGTAGCGTATTCGGGACGGCACCCTAGGGGACAAAATCGTAATGGTATCGTATTAGTTCTTGCAGCAGTCGTGAGCATTCGTACGCAGTTCGGGAAAGAAGACGAATCATGCAAATTTTGCCGAAAAATCGGGAGCAATCGGGGGCTGCAAAAGGATCGTGTATATTCCTGGACATTCGGGGTATAGGCCCCCTAATTCGTGTATGTGAGACTGGGGCTTTAGGAGCCTTCATAATAATTATGAACGGTTTCATAAGCATACAAGTACTTAGGTACTCAAGTTTCGTACCCACTCCTAAAAGCATACATTTAAAAAAAAATCATTCATAAGGGATAGGTTTCCATAACTATGTTAAATTCAACAAATACTAGTAATTGGGAGCCAGTATTTCGGCTGCAATGAATTTACACATGCAGAAATAATATTTGCTTCCCAGATCTTACTATCGCTTGCATATGCTGGCATTAACTCCCACACCCAAGCGTTGTAAGCTTGTGAAAAGTGGATACTTGTGTGCAGATCCTAAACCAGTGTGGAATGTATTTTTGTCAGGCCAAACCAAATATACTCTTCAAAAAAAGAAACGCAAAAGGGTACAAATGGGTTATAACTCCGATTTTATGTTTCCTACCGGTTCATGCTTTGTGAATATAAGGTCATTGCATGTCCCAAACACATTCCCACGGTTACATTCGATAAAACGCAGCTACTGTACAATAAAGTTCCAAAATGTGAATATTCGCAAAAACGCAGCCACGTGCAAACCATGTCACCACTGCACGTACGTTGTCTGCACGCGCAACATGAACACCGACAGTATAAAAGTGCAGGGTGTTCGCTTGCCTGGCCTCTGTATCTGGCCGACATTTGACAATCCAGGACATGCCACGTCTCAGTGAACCGCAGAGAAACAATGCCATCGGCCGACTAGACGCAGGCGAATCCAGAACGGCCGTTGCCAGGGCATTCCATGTGTCCCCAAGCACCATCTCCAGACTGTGGGACCGTTACCAGCAACATGGATCAACACGTGACCTCCCTAGATCCGGTCGACCACGGGTCACTACCCCCGGGCAGGACCGCTACATCCGGGTACGCCACCTTCGGGAACGATTGACTACTGCCACCTCCACAGCCACAGCAATACCAGGTTTGCGCAGGATATCCGACCAGACCGTACGGAACCGCCTACGTGAGGTAGGAATTCGTGCCAGACGTCCAGTTCGAGGTGTCATCTTAACACCACAACACCGTCGACTCCGACTGCAGTGGTGCCAGATTCATCGACAATGGCCTCAACTGCGATGGAGACAGGTGTGGTTCAGTGACGAGTTCCGATTTCTGCTCCGACGTCATGATGGAAGATGTCGCGTGTATAGGCGTCGTGGTGAACGTTATGCGGCAAACTGCGTGCAGGAAGTGGACAGATTCGGCGGGGGTAGTGTCATGGTGTGGGCAGCCATCTCACACACTGGCAGAACTGACCTGGTCCACGTGCAGGGCAACCTGAATGCACAGGGCTACATTGACCAGATCCTCCGGCCACACATCGTTCCAGTTATGGCCAATGCCAACGCAGTGTTCCAACATGACAACGCCAGGCCTCACACAGCACGTCTCACAACGGCTTTCCTACAGAACAACAACATTAATGTCCTTCCTTGGCCATCGACATCACCGGATTTGAACCCAATTGAGCATCTATGGGACGAGTTGGACCGACGCCTCCGACAGCGACAACCACAGCCCCAGACCCTGCCCGAGCTGGCAGCAGCCTTGCAGGCCGAGTGGGCCACCATCCCCCGGGACGTCATCCGTACTCTGGTTGCTTTAATGGGCAGGCGGTGCCAGGCAGTTGTCAACACACGCGGAGGCCACACCTGGTATTGACTCCAGATGACCTTGTCCTTGGTGGTGTGTCCTATCACTTACTCACAATGGACTAGAGTGAATTGTGAACAATCCTGCAACATTTGGTAATTATCGGACTCACCATTCAATAATTAAATCAATTCTCCAAATGTTACGACAATGTGGTTTTGCGTTTCTTCTTTTGAAGAGTATATATAGTCGGTCTCTGGTCAGATGAAAGTTCCAGAATTGATGCAGCAATGTGGTGGTTTGTTTTTTAGTCCCCTACCAGTCCATCCGGAGGGGACTATAGATTACGTTTCTGACCTTCTATGTTTGTTTGTCCGCCCGTCCTTCTGACAGACATATAGTTTTTCAGATTTGTTTTTAGATGAAATTTTGTGTATAGATTTATCATGTACTGTTACAGATTAAGTTTGACTTTCATGGCAATTTACCCATGTTTCATAATGTATGGGGAAAGTGCCGAAAACGCCCACAGTGCCTAAGAAGCCCACTATCATTTTCGCGCATTTTCCGAAAGATTGATGTAATTACGTCATAAAAATTTTGTCCATGTGTTCTGTGACCTTGTGCAATGCATATTGATAGCCAAAGAAGCAGTGGCACTAAGAAACAGAAATGTAATTTGATACTTTTTCTTTCTATTTTTAGATAATTTCAAACTGATATCTGACTAATTTTTATAGATAGCACGTAACATAAAGGGTGTCGATCATAAGCAATATCTTTTGTGCATATTTTTGCAATAAATCAAATAAAATGAGTCTTTATATTTAAGCAATGCTCTTCGAAACTAAAAGCGTGCTTGTGCTCAAAACGCACACCTCTTGTGCGTTTTAAAAACAGAGGTGTGCGTTTTATGAACATATTAAGCTGATGTGATTTAGTTGTTAATTAGTATTTACATTAACTTTAATTAACATAACATGCTGATTGTTTATTTTACTAAACATTTTCAAGAGCCAGTGTTGTTATGAATGTTTTATATTCTTTTAAATGAAGGTAAGGATACACTTTTTAAAATAGTATCTGGGATTGTATTCCATGTTTTAACACCGGAATATCTGAAGAAGTGTTTATACAAATTTGTGTTGGGTCTTGGCAATACAAGATTATTATGTGTTGCTGATCTCAGGTTATATTTATTTGAGCCTGATGATGGTATGAACTAATCACTTATATATGCAAGTGTCAGATTTTTCAATGTCTTATATACTAATGTACCTGTATGGTATGTTCACATATAATCAAAAGGCAACCACTGTAATTCCTTAAATAGATCTGCTGATGGAGTTAGCCGCTCTTTTTTGTAGCTTTATTAATCTGTAAATGTATGTTTAATTGCAGCGACCCCATGTTACTGACCCATAATCAAATATGGGAAGAATATATACATTATAGAATAGAGATTTTGATTCTGGGGTGAGAAATTTGCTAATTTGTCTCAAAAGAGCCAGTTTAGATGAAACTTGTGAATAAATGTGATCAACTTGTGTGTTCCAGCTAAAATTTTAATCAACACAGAGTCCAAAATGTTTTTGGCAATGGACAGGTGATATAAGGTTATTATTGATACTTAGTTGTAACTGACCAGTTTGGCCCACATTTTGCTGTGTACCATTTAACATACATGTAGCTTTAGATGGGTTTATAAATATATTATTATCAATGCACCAAGAGTTTACGGCATCTAAGATTAAAGTTTGTTTGTAACGTAGCCTCTATTACAGACAAATGTCTACCAGATGTATGTAGACCTAATGCCGTGCCATCTATATATCTACACTGACATTTTAGTAGGAAAAAGGATAAGGCTAAAAGAAAATTAGTCACCAGAGGTGGGTTCTCTGCTCGGACAAGAGTCCGAACATGTGGTGGAGCAAAGGTAGGTTAGGGGTATGAAGATTGTAAGGACAGAAGATTGACTACAGTGCCAGTCATGAAGCATGTGGCAATGTGTTTTCTGTTTGTGACTTCTATTGTTAAATCGCAAATGTAGTTATAAGTATAGGCCTACGACCAGGAAACGTTAAATGTTACACATTTTTATCGTTACATAAATTTACAATAACACATGTTGGTTACTGTAGTCTAATAAGAGTTAAGTGTTGTTTAAGAGGTGAGAGCCTAGAGTGGGCCTTTTGTAACCATTGGAGTAATACAAAATATGATGGGGTGCGTCTTGTGAAGAGAGGGGAGGGGTGCCTCTTGAGAAGGATGTTCACAAAAGGCCCACTTTATGCCTAACCCTATTTTTCTGTCTTTATTTAAGAACAGATAATAATGTACACGTATCATTCCCAGGATCCAAATATGATTATTAATTAAATCGGCTGTCATAGTTTGTAGGCCTATATCTTGAAAAATGGTCGCTATATTGAAATATCAAGAATTTCATTGATTGGATTTAAAGTGCTCCAGAGAGTTAATCCGTGCCAAGTTGCATGATTGTGTCATCATTTGAAAGGTTATCTCAGTTATCTGCTGTACTAATAGTTAGTAACCGGCAAGATTTATGGAGAGATGTTCAATACTTTAACCCGGTATTATTCGCACCCACCATCAAAAGCTCGTTTAAAAAACAAAACAAAACCCAAAAAACATTACATATTACAAAAATAAATATCCACATAATGTCCTCTCTGGGTGGCATTATACTGAAGCTGGTCTAACATGATGGCACATTAAAGACATTTATGTTTATCATCAAAAGGGAGGTCACCATTTTATCGGCTTCGCTCACATCTGGATATAAAAACCTTTTGTTGATGGATATTTTAATTATTATTATTTAGTTGGGTTTTTTTGGTGGGGTGGGGGTGGGGTGGGGGGTTACATTATGATAAAGAATACCAAAATGCAGCTTTATATATTATGTCCTCTCTAGATAGCACTTAGCTCATTCTGAAGCCGGTCTATGAGGAATAAGGAAAAAATGGCGGGAGACTATTTTCGCGCCATTTCAATTAATGACGTCATTAATAATTTACAAAACATTTCAAACATCGGTAATTTTAAATGTAATAAATTTAATTGTAGGTGTTTTATAATTTTTTTGTTTAAAGATTCAAATATAAGTCGCCTAAAAACAGCTAAACTCAGTGACGGAACCGGAACCTACAACAGTACACCCAAACGCGGGTTTACAGCTCGGAAAATATCCGAGCACACCCGAACGCATCATAACACAAGATCAGACGGGGAAATGGCTGCAACCGTTTTCAACAGAAAACTTTTGCAATATGCATTTTGTAGAGTTTCGTTGCAGCATGTTCGACTTTGTCCGGTAGTATATAACAAATGAATAGTACAATTATATAACCAAGTTAAGTCATTCATCCAAGATCTGTTATCCCCCCCTTTTTTGTAACGCAAACGTCACCGCTGAACGTTGGTTTTGTCAGACTCTGTGTAGTGTGTAACTGTAACATCATTTCACTGACAATTTCAAGACGCAAACGTGTTCTATTCTAAAGCCACAAAAACACTGTTCTCAGCGAGTATTGAGACACGCAAACTTTATTTATTTTAAAAACGTGTTGTAACGTTATCTAAGACAACCCTCTCCCCCCCCCCCCACGGTCCATTCCCCCCTCCCCAGCACACCTCCCAGTAGCAGTTCTGCACAGTAGCACCATAGTGATAGAAATAAAGGACATTACACCCATACTAACTATTGTATGCAATGCTTAGCCTTCATAGTGACACAAATAAAATAGCATGGGTCCTTGATAATTCACTGCACTTAATAGGCTAAGTGTCTTGCTATTATTATTATATATTAAGCATGTTCTCCCACCGATATTTTCTGATATTTTTGATATATTGTTTCTAAACACTTGGAGTAATTTCTCGTAAAAATTATTACTGTTGCAATTAGTTGCGGGTCAAACCTTGATTTAACTGGACTATATAATTTTTACCCGAATTTAAGGATTTGCCCCCTGTCTCGTACGTTTATGTCAATACTGATTGTTAATCATTGTCATCATCGTCGTCATCATCATCATCATCATCACTCTATGCGAACCTGTGGGTTAAGAATCGTGTTGTGTATGGATAGTGCATATAAAAGATATCTTAATTGCTACCAATAAAACAAAAATGTAGCCAAGCGGGTTTCCTCTAATACTATATGTTAAATTACCAAATGTTTGACATCCAATAGCTGATGATTAATAAATCAACGTGCTCCAGTGGTGTCGTTAAACAAAACAAACTTTATTTATACAACACACCCCAACGCGGACGGCAGTCGAATGAACTATCAGCACGCAGGCGCGATTTGTGAGCCGCATGTTGCTGCTGCAAGTTGGAGGGGGGATTCCCATTTGGCACGTATTTTCTGGAATTTGTTGATGCTGTGTATTTTAGTATGTATGTTTATTAAAAAAAATAAAAAAAATGCTGAAGAAACAGAAAAACACTACATTTAATGTCAATCAAATCATTATATTGAAGTGCCTCTCTGTATGTGGTAGCAGTAGAAAGCAACATTGATCTGACCTGTAGGCCTACTATAATAATAATAATTATATTAATTAGTAGTAGTCATATCAGTGTGAAAACAAGATAACAAGACACAGCTAGGTAAATGGAGTGTGTGATTTGTTGCTGGCTTGTTTTGTATTTCCGCTTGAGTACCGTCGGCCGCTCGATACCATCTGATTCAGCTTCACGTCTGATCGTACATGTATACACTTCCAATAACGCATAGGCCTATGTGCAAGTTACGTTAACTGCACATTGTTAATATAATTTATAATTTAAAAAAAATTCATAAGTTAATGAAGTAAACAAACATCGTTTACATTAAGACTCCACATTGTTAATATAATTCATAATAATATATATTTTTTAAAGTTAATAAAATAAACAAACATCATTTACGCACCTGTTTATAGTTTTTATTAGGGTGTTGGGGGTGAACCCAGGATTTTGTAATGGTGTGTGGGGTTGGGGTGGGGGTGTCACAAAATTTTTAAAAGGGCAGTTTGAGATGCCTTAAAGGCTTTTTAGGACAATTTAGTGTTGTATGTTCGCTTTACAATGATGAATTAAAAAAAAGAAGGGGAAAAAAAGAGAGTTACATATGGCACTTCAAATGGGTGGTGAAAATCACGGGACTCCTGGATCTACTAATGAACATCTACATGGAATCCATATCAAACTGCTAGTGTAGTTAGTCTGAAATAAAAATAGCACATGGGTCAAATGTTCATCAATACTAGATGCTTGGCATTAAATTCCATACATTATCTCACAATATTCTGAATTTAGCCAATAGTTGTGTTAAAATTGTTACTTTTTATTTCCATTATGTTTGTTTCTACTTGAAACTGGATGCATATCAGAGGTAGGTAATTTGCCTGAGGTGCAGTGGAACACAGGATCGATCCTCCTAGATGAACCGATTTTTTTTAAAGACTATCTTGTCTGTTGAAAAGTGCTACACTTGTGCGCTTGTCCCGAGTGCAAAATTCTGCACTGGTAGAAGGGACTCGGGGAGTGTTAACGGTCCACTGGTTAGGGGGCGCAATACTTGACTTGCCCCGGGCGCTGGCAACCCACGCTACGCCACTGAAGCCTATGTGACAGCAGTGAAGAAAAGCCTGTGTGACAGCAGTGAAGAAAAGCCTATGTGACAGCAGTGAAGAAAAGCCTATGTGACAGCAGTGAAGAAAAGTGTATGTGACAGCAGTGGACTCATTCCCTTGTTTCTGCCATTTGTTACTTGCTCTCTGTTTTTGAGAATCCCCTAGTACATTACCAGTATTAATAATTAATAAAACGTGAGAAGCAAAAATTCAATTTTCAATACTGTTTAGCTTATAACAGTTTTAATTATCTTTTGAATATGTTTCTTTTTTTGTAGGCATTTTGCAAGTTCAGTACCAGTTCAAAAAAGAATATAAAGTTTTACAATGATATTGATGAGGCTATTAAAGACATACCTAGTGGTGCTAAGGTGCTAATTGGAGGCAAGTTGTATTGGTCCTTGTATGCATATTCAGTGTTTGTTTTATACTAAATGCTATGTATTTAATGTTTTAAAAGTAGCTTTGAACATGGACATAGTTTTGTCAGTATAAATTTACCTTTAATGATATTTTAAATGTGCTATTATCATAATGACAAGTTTTATATTTTGCTAGTTTTACATTTATTTGTAATGTATAACTACATGTACAAATGAAAAGTTATGTTTTGTTTATTCACATCAGTAGAGCACATTGATTTATTAATCATCGGCTATTGGATGCCAAACATTTGGTAATTCTGACATAGAGTCTTAGAGAGGAAACCTGCAACATTTTTCCATTAGTCGCAAGTGATCTTTTATATGCACCATTCCATAAACAGGATAGCAGATACCACAGCCTTTGATATACCAGTTGTGGTGCACTGATTGGAACAAGAAATAGCCGATGGGCCCATCGATGGGGATCGATCCTAGACTGACTGCATTAGACAAGAACTTTACCCCCTAACTACAAATGAATCTATCCCATGCATAATCTTTGCATAAATAAATTGAGAACATCAGAATTGTAATGTGCTTATCCCCTATGTAAACAGATGTTGTGTTCAGTATGACTAGATTCCTGTCTTATCACATCCTAACAAAAGTTATAAAATCAGTGAATCCACAAAATTGGCAAGTTCACAGAAAGATGAATTGCATGAAGACGGCAGATTGTTGGCAACATTACAAAGTTTTTGCATCAATTGAATGCACCAAATTATGTTGGTCATCCACTAAAGATTTGCCATCAAAACACTTTTCTGTTAGTAAATTCATATATTTACATCTGCAATGAACTAATTAAAATTAATTAAATAATTACATAAAAAAACAAAAAAAACAAAAACAAAACAAAAAAACAACAACATAAAAATAGATTGTCTATTTCATTTTCTTAGCAGTAGTTTTTATTTAGTTTAAACCCTTAAATTAGTTTCTTTTTGATAAATTTATATTTTGTTGGTTTTTCTCCAGGTTTTGGTTTGTGTGGAATGCCCGAGAACCTGCTTGCTGGTCTGCTGAGATCCAAAGTGAAGGATTTAACCCTAGTGAGCAGCAATGCTGGAATTGGTAACTCAGCCCTAGGTCTCTTGATGGAACACAAACAGGTTGAGTGTATTTATGCACATTTATTAGTATCAATAATTGTTTTTAACACATACTGTATTCACTAAATGTCAAACAATTTTTATAATTACAAACAACACAACTTATTTAGTTAAAATACACATAAATCGTTTTTTAGCATCCTTTTCATGACCTGTTTTACATGATGGCGTCCCATTTGACATAATGACATCATTTTCTGAGGTATATCGAAAGATAACATTCAGTTTTTTAGTAACACTGTCCAGTTAGATTAAGGTAAATCGTATAAAGGTGGGTAGTTTGTAATTATAATTATATTTTAACTGTTTTTTAACATTTATAAATATAGATATAAGTGCTGGATCTTTTGCATGAAATAGGATGGAAGAGAATTGGGTCCTATGTGAACATTATTTATGTAAAGGCGAAGGTGTCAGAAGTTTCTTGGGGTTATTCAGTTCAGTTCAATTTTATGGTATAAAACACTCACAAGGAGCAGGTACAAAAATAATAACAATTACATATATGTACATTGTAAAACATGTATTGTTAACAACTAATAGGTCCATAAAATTAGGGGTGTGTGTATACATATTGCATTGTATGCTAATATGGTGTACCCACCATCTTCTAATCAACATTTGTTTTGTTTTTTTACCTTCTTTTTTTGAAACCAGAATGTCACCATCATTATTATAATGTTGTGTTTGGGTTGCATAACTTTAAACATGTGGCAAATAATCATGAGAATTTTTTTGTTTTTGACTTCCAACCCCTGAACAAAATTCCAGTTTTGCTCAAACAAGTGACAGGTATGTTGATACAAATTGACAGTGGATAGCGTGTGTGGAAGCAGATGTGGATAAAATACAATGGATAAATCTCATTGTTGCTTTACAGAGTAACTTTGGTTTGATCCGAGTGTAATGGTGGGATAACTTACTAAAAATTCCCTTTATAGATCATAGTGAAACCTCTCATCTTCACTTTTGTTTTTTAAATTTAAAATATAGTAATTGTTATGCCAATAGGTTAAACGAATGATTTCGTCCTATATTGGTGAAAATGACGTATGTGAGCGGCTGTATCTGGCTGGTGAACTGGAGATTGAATTAACTCCACAGGTCAGTTCTATTTTATTATTTGTTTCATACTGAAGTATATAGTACATGATGTGACTGGATGGATGGATGGATGGATATGGGTGGGTGGGTAGGTAGGTGGCTAGATGGATGGATGGATGAATTAATGAATGGGTGGGTCGATGAATTGGGGAATGGGTGGATTGGTGGGTGGTTCAGAGTTGGGTGGGTGGGTGGATTTGGATAGATGGATGGATACAGAGGCAGGGAGGGAGGCAGGAATGGATGAAGAGAGGAGGGAGAGAAACACTGATGGATGCCACACATTTTACAAGCTTTCAGTTACTTAAAAATTACCAATGTAAATGTATTTAATGTCAAACAGAGGAACACTGTTGTATTAGAGTGGGAATCTTTGACTACTGCATGGTAGGCTTCCACTGAACGATTTTGATATAGATCTTTCCATGGCTGAGAGAGCGGCTATAACTGTCCAAATGTCCGCAGGTTAATGGGCTTGTAGCAAGAAGGTCAATATTTGTGATCATGCTGACCATGAATACAAAAACACTAGTTGAAGATTACACAGATTAATGAATAAGTGACATGGAATACCTTACCCAAAAAGACTATCCTGTTTGCTTGTTCAGAAAAAAAACGTTAGGATCCTTTTTATTACTCGTGTGGTTAAAAATATCTTGGTACATATCAAAATGGTACGTCCCACTAAAACACCAAGTGGGACGTAACACTTTGACGTCACATGATGATGTCATCGATTGGCGCACTACACCTTTTCAGAAATATTAACCAAACAAGTTGAATGATATAAATTAAAATGGATTATGGGTAATAAATAGGATATTAAAGTCACTACCATTTTATATCATGTTTATGTCCCTTGTGAAATAATTTTCATTGTTACTCACTGAAGCTTGTGAGAATTGAAAATTATTTCACTCTGGACATGAAATGAAATGGAAGCTTGTTTAATATACTATAATTATTGACCATGTTTTCTTCTACAAATGCTGTGGTATGTGCTATCTTGTATGTGTGATCATGTATATAAAAGATGCCTTGCTACTAATGGAGAATTGTAGTGGGTTTCCTCTCTAAGACTATATGTCAAAATTATCAAATGTTTGACATCCAGTAGCCAATCATTAAGAAATCAATGTGCTCTACTGGTGTCGTTAAACAAAATGAACTTTTTTTGGTTTTCTTCCTCTTCTGGGCACTTCAGGGATCCTTGCAAACAAATGATATTATTCCTTTTTTTGCCACCAGTTCAGGGCATCACATGGTCTCAAAAACAGCTGTATCATCATGACATTAGATAACTGGTTTTGTAAAATAAAGATTATAGGTGAAAGATGCAGAACTCACAAAGGTTCATTTGTGTTATTTTTCAATATTAATAGTTTTAATATATAGAAGTTACTTTGTATGTGTGTTATTAAGGGAACTTTGGCAGAGAAAATCCGGGCTGGTGGATATGGTGTCCCAGCATTCTTCACTCCGACTGGTTATGGAACTCTGGTCCAAAGGGGTGGAGCACCAATCAAGTACACTGCAGATGGAAAAATCGCTATAGCGAGTAAGCCACGTGAGGTAATCAAACTTGCAATCTAATTAAAATTAGCTCCACTGGTTAATTACTATTACCTGTGGATCTAACAGCACCCCGTTGGAGCTCATGTCCAGTTTACCTCTCATTCGACCAATCAAAACCTTACTTGCAAAATCATGCCAGTGATTTGAAAAGAATTTAAAAACATTCGGGATTATGCCGAGGGTATACAAAATGATTCGGGTGAATTACGAAGTATGCCGGAAACTAATTTCAGTAGAAAATTTTATATAAAATTTGTTTCAAGATGAAAAAAACTAAACGTAAACATCTCTTTTGGTAGCTCCCATGTTAAACCTATTGTGAAAAGAATTGGGAGGGGGTGGTTGTTTTGGTTTTTTACATAGATCTATATGTGAAGGCTAATTATGTGGAATTTAAAAAATGCTCAAGCTTTTCATTAGCTAAGGAGTTATTTTTAAAATCACATTTGATTTTTTTCATCCAGGAGTGCAAACTATGTAGCTGTAATGAGGTTCAGTATTCATGCACCAGGTTTTTGAAAGAGTTGATAAGCAAAGTTTCCATAAATATATATGTGTCATATCTGCCAAGTCCCGCTTACGTGTAGTTTATAAGATTATGAAGATTGTTAACAATACACCAAAAATCATGCATTTTAGAAGTTTGGGCATGGGAGTAACACAAAAATGTATCTCGAAATAACGAGTCGAGTTTATAATTATGACCATATATGTACTTTTTTCAGACTTAAAAACACCTGTATGTTTGTTTATTTTTAAAACATAGATGGGTATATATGATTCATAAATCTCAATTGGAATATGAATTGCGTACTACCAACCTTGTCCCTCACACATATTTAGTATAGGCCGACCAGTATTCCAGTCAACACATTAACTCCCCACACCCCCAAACCTCCAGGTTCCAGGGCCCATATTTTCGAAGCTTACATAGCCCTACGAAATCGTAAAACCATCGTAGGGTGTGACGTCATAGCTTACAATGATTTTTACAATTTCGTAGGATAAGATTGCTTCGAAAATATGGGCCCAGACCTCTTTTCACAGAAACATGTATCTGCCTTTTAACCGTACATTGACAAAAATCTAATTTCTATTAGTTGATACACAAATGTCTTTTTTTAGATAATTACAACATAATAATAACTATATAAATATATTTAATACATACATACATACATACATACAATTAAAATGTGTTGAGTGCATCGTTAAATAAAATATTCATTCCTTCCTTTTATAGTAGATATTTAATTTTAGTTTATTCGTTCTTTGATATATTATTATAAAGGTATATTTTCCAAAATGTTTCAGGGCAAATTTGCCTACAAACTGATATCTCAATGTACATGTACATTGATTTCTTTATTGCAGACTTATAAATTTGATGGGCGTAACTTCATAATGGAGAAAGCCATTACAGGAGAATTTGCATTGATCAAAGCTTGGAAGGCTGACAAAGCAGGCAATTTAACTTTCAGGTTAATTTAATTGACAATTTTATTTTTGTCTGTGGTTGTTTCGGTTGTTTGATGTTGATGTGGTACAGATTATTTGATCAGTTCTACTCTGTGATCCAGTGTTTTACTGTTCTAGTTATTAACTTTTCAACTCGTATATCTAACTGATGCAGCATTTATTGAGTCATGGCTGTGAGGAGACTAATTGAGAAATGCAGACAGAGGTTTTGTTCTTCACATTATTAGATAAACTGGTTTCATTAAGAATATTTGGCAAAATAAAATAGCAGCCAGTTCTTTGTCAGTATGGAGATTTCAGATTGTTAACTTGGCAGTCACCCTTATGGCATTTTACCAGAAAATATAAATATATATTGAAATAAAAATTGCATTATGCAAGCCTCTGGCAAGTATAATACATTATTTTTATTCCTAATATATGATAATGACGATACTGATACACACAAGGGTAATAATCTCTCTGTCATATAATTTCAAGCTTAATACAACTTGTTTTTGTAAACTGTACACAAAACTTTAATACCAGTCAGCCAATACTAGATATTCAAATGATGTAAGAATAAGAATATGTGATGCAGTGTCTTTTTGAATGGAAATGACATCAAACATGATTGATGTCATTTTGGATATCCTTACATAAAATGAACTAGTGCTTAACATTTTTAGTTTTCTGAATTGTGGACAGCTTTCAGTGTAAGGTTGCTATTGAAATGTTTTTGAATGATGACTTTGAATGCATACATCAGTTATGGAGTGTCACTGTAGTACATTTGCTTAATTGTCAATAAACGTAGTGCCATGTCCTCTAATATGCAAAGTTATCAAATTATGAAAGTATGTGATCTGAAAAATATCACATACTTTGATTACACTGGATATGCTAGCTAATGTGTGATAAATAATATTATTTGGAAATATTTTTTGTGGACACGTAATTACAGGTATAATATACTGAACAGCAAAACAAACAAATATTTTAATATATATTTATTTTTCATGATAAAATTAATTTGGTGAATTTATTGTCAAAATGGGCATAAAATTTTCACAAAGCATTGATAATTTTAATATACAAAATCTAATTGGATTCAACCTGAATAATTTTAAATAAATTAAAGAAAACTAAATTAATATTCACATTTCTTCTGCTAATTTACAAGGAAAATTAATAAATATTTTTGGTCATCATGCAACTCTGAGACAGCTCTTCATTCTCTACAGACGAACGGCAAGGAATTTCAACCCACCCATGTGTAAAGCTGCAAAAATCACCATTGCAGAAGTCGATGAAATCGTCGAGATCGGGGATATACCTGGAGAGGAGGTCCATGTGCCTCACCTGTTTGTACAGCGTGTTGTTAAGGCACCAAATGTTAAAAAAAGAATAGAGGTAATTGATTCTCAAAACATTAATTCAATATTAAATTTACTGAATATTTTTAACACTATTTTGAACATATACATAGCGTGACAGTTATTCCTGTACTTAACATTTAAACATAATGGGTACCTTGTCAACACATTGTGTTTTATATGCAAAGTTTTATTATTGGAGATGAAAACTGCAATAGAAGAAATAATAATAATGTGACCTAGATTAATGATTTCAGATGAAAGATACTGAAGAAACTTAATTTCTAAATGATTAAATAATAAAATATTTTTGGTATTTCAGCTTTAAAAGAATTCTTTATTGCAGTTTTGACACTTACCTTGGGGTTGGGTGTTTTTGTTATTTTCTTCAGAAGTTAACAGTGAGTCACAGAACAGACAAGAATGTGACAATTGATGGTTCTTCATCAAAGCGGGAGAGAATCATCAAACGAGCTGCCCTTGAGTTGAAGGATGGAATGTATGGTATCCTTGTACAAATAATAAAGCTATTCATGATATAGCCATGGTGTTCAATAGCTTCGATAGTAGAACAGAAAAAATAATGTTATAAGTGCCGATTTGTTTTGGGGAGGGGTTTGTCCCCACATTCAGAAAATCAAAATGATAAAACAACTGTAACTTTTAAAATCGATACAGACATATTTTAAGATGCCTTTGTTGTTAGTTAACATCTCATCTGGTTTGAAAATCCTTACATTTCAAAACAGCAAATCTTGGCATTGGTATACCCATAATGGCCAGTAACTATATCCCTAAAGGGATCAGTGTTACCCTCCATAGTGAAAATGGCATGTTGGGATTGGTAAGTACATATAGTTTATTAAAGGCGCTCAATCACGGATTTAGTGGGCCTTATTTCTCTAAATTTGGATTATAAATGGAAATTACATTCATTTGGAATACCAAACTTAGTTATTGTTGGATCCAAAACATTTTAATTGAACTACGATCGAGGGAATTCCATGACTCGCTTCATTTTTAAAATTTGGAAGTCTTCTTGTGAAAAGTCATAAAAATACGGCAAAACAGACTTGTAGTGATGAGGCTGTATATACGACAACCGTATAATATATTTTAGAATTTTATATAAACGACTGCCGAGACTTGGCAAATGAGGGCCGGCTATATAATAAAATAATTTTTAAAATATATTATTTCATGAAGAAAATAACTGCGAATACCTGAAATAAAATAATAAACAGTCGGAACATGGAATTTAGCAGGGGAGAGAGTCTAGATGGTTAGAACGCTATAGTGCTTGGTTCGAAAATGGATAACATGTTTTCCAGCGTCACAAATGTGGCATACGACCAGCCAGTCGTTTTTCGTTGAACATTTGCAAATTATTTTGACTGATTTGCAAAGTGGTCATTCAGTTTAATGTACAATGTAAAAAAACAAAAAAACAAAAAACAAACAAACAAAATAAACAAACAAACAAACAACAAAACAAAACAGTATAGGGGCCTACTGTCGCATGTTTTGCCGTCTAAAAGTTGGCTTAATTATTACTTAACCCAGTTGAATCCAGTTCTACGTGCAGGGACAAGTTCAGCCTGCCGTTTGTGCATGTGTGCATGCACATTAATCGTGCATTTTTATAGACACACACACACACACACACACACACACACACACGATAAAACACTGCCCCATCCACTTCAAAAAGGTAGAAGTAGACTAATAATAATAATGTTGTTGTTGTTGTTATTATTATTACATGTATTATAATGGTAAAATCACATCGCGGTGGGGTGGATGGGGGCGGTTGTTACAGAAACATTACATAAATTTAGCGGGGGATCCGGGAGTAGTCTCAACATTACTGGTATAAAAATATGTCTTTTGAGTTTTATTGTCCCTTGCAATTTTGCGCTTTTGAAATATGACTAAATACAGCAAAATAACATTTTAGTAATATTTATTTGCGGTAAAATTAACGTTTTTAAAATTTTACATAAGGAGCCTCAAAATTGCAATCAGAGAAAAATTATTAAGTTCAAACCCTGTTGTTAGTTTGTGTACTGTCCGAAATTAGTTTCTCTTTCAAATAATGTACCTCAGCAGCTGATCATTTGTAATTTTTATTTGTTTATTTGTTATTATTTAATTTTTTTTTAGTGTTGTAGGGGCAGTATTATGCTATTCATAGATTCATATTCCCCCCCCCCCCCACACCCCCCCCCCCCCCCCCCCCCCCCCTACCCTTCCCCCCCACCCCCCCCCGCCCACCCCCCCCCCCCCCCCCCCCCCCCCCCCCCTCCCATCTCCCCTATTCAGAAAACACACTGTCTTGGTATGTATTCCTCCTGTTCCAGATGGTCCGGTAATATGGATTAATCAAATACTTATTTATCGCCTATATACATTTTTGCTGTGAATATAGCCAGCCCTCGTTAGCGGAGGCTATATACACGGTCATTGTATATATAGTCACATCGTATATAAAGACCGTCTGGTTCAGAGCATTCTTTTAAAATGTAACAATTCCTATCCCAAGTCAGCTGTTATGGCATATTTTGCATAAAATATATTTGACAAGGTGGAAAATGAAGATGTTTGTGATTATAATGTTTAGAGGTTTTTGCATACAACTGACGATAAATTTACCTATAGATGCAAAGGCCTAACCAGCCAGGCTTCTGTTACTAAAATAAATTAATGTATAAGCTTATTATCATTCAGTACATGTTTTTATTAATTTTTAATATCTTATATCATTGGGTTTTTTTTTCTTCTATTTACCCTATGTCGCAGAGGACGGTGAAGCGTTCTCGTTACATGAGCTTGGTAAATCATTTTGACACTGCGGTTATTAGAAGGATGCCTGTCACGTGACTCAAAATAATACGTCATACCCCTGCTCTCCAAATAGCTGTTATTTTTCTCCGAATTATGGACCGTTGACATAATTCAATTAGTTTTACAAAATATCAGTAATATGTGAGTTATGGTAATTATGTAGATGGTTAAATAAAGTACTTTTAGCGACAAATCAAATGTATATATTTTCAGATAATATTTTGTTAGGTCATTAATTAGGTCAACCATCCGTGACAGAGCGCCTTTAATTGATTTCAGATACTATTCTTTGCATTTGGCTGCATAATTGTTACTTATAGTTTGGTTTTATATATTATAAGCTCAAGTAACAAGTTCATTTAGTATTAAGTGTTTTAACTTAATGCTTTAATTTTTAAATCATAGCACCATAAGCTACAGTAAAACAATTTTTAATTATATTTTTTAAAACTATCTTACTTTGATATGACTGAAATTAATATGAGAGATGGCTGAAACCACATGAGACTAGCACATGTCGCGGTTGGAGAGACAAGGACTGGGATGTGGAGGTGGACAACGAAAGAAGTTGAAATATAGGAAGTGTTGCCAGATTGGGAAGAAATGAGATGAAATTCAAAGGAGAGAAAGAAAAGGGAACTGGGATTTAAAAAAAAAAAATTAATTAAAAATATTACAGGTGGCATATTGACAATGTGGAGCAAAATGGTAATAGCTTTGTGTGCTACCAATGATCTGGTGCTGTGTTTCACCAAACTCTATAAAGTATTTAAAAAAAGTCTTCTTCATAATGTGATGATATTATTGGCCTCGTTGGTGTAGTGGTTAAGCCATAGAACTTAAGGCTGGTAGGTACTGAGTTTGCTTCCCAGTACCAGCTCCTAACCAGTGTGAGTTTACCGACTGTAAACAGGTGTAAGGCCACTACGCCAACTTTTTTCTCACTAACCACTAACCCACTGTCCTGGGTAGACAGTCCAGATAGATTAGGTGTGTGTCAAGGAAAGCGTTCTTAAACCTTAATTGGATATATGCACAAATTTTAACTATAAATGAATGCAATCAATGTGATGATAGCTTACTAATTTGGTTTGTGGGTATTAATTTCTTACTCTTGACAGAATGTTATTGCAGACATGCAGCACCAGAATTAAGGAAAGCATTCAATATTATTATTGGCCATTTTCATGATACATACCTGTAAATGTTATTAAGTGTATTAGTAACACCATAAAATACACTATTTTCGTTGTACACATGTAGGAAAATTTTAACAAGAAAACATAAAAAAATAAATAAACCTTAAGTAACATTACATTTTTGTTGTTGTTTTGTTCAGGGTCCATTTCCAGAACCAGGAGAGGAAGATGCAGATCTGATCAATGCGGGTAAACAAACTGTGACAGCTATTCCAGGAAGCTCTTACTTTTCTAGTGACGATTCATTTGGAATGGTGAGAGGGTGAGTTTCAAAGTAGTATAGAGTGACTTTCAAAAAGTTTCTATGGTGAGTTTTCAAAATGAAAAAAAATATTGAAGTAGACTACAAAGAGTTCTGTGGTAACTTAAGGGTGAGTTTTAATTGCCATACCAAGAGAAATAAGGATGACAGACTGTGAGGGTGTTAGCAGCTCTAAGTATGTGACTTTTATATATTAAAAGGTGTTTTTTAAACTGAAGAAAAGATATGTAATTGTTCTTAATTAAAAACAGATTACGTTTGCAGAAGGAATTGAAAAAATAGGTAGAGTGTGATGGATAAGTGAAATTGTGAGCCAGTCATGATAGGATTTCAACCATTGTCTTCAGTTTGATTGACCACGACCACAGAGCTCCCTTTGTAATCCATGTAATTATATATTAATTTTCATAACATAAAATACCTACAAAGTGCTGGTAAATAGTGATAGACGAATACATTTTTATTTCAGGGGCCACATGAATACCACAATTCTAGGTGCTATGCAGGTGTCTCAGTATGGGGATATCGCTAACTACATGATTCCTGTGAGTTAACTTACTAATCATCATTCTTGTTCATCATTCATCATTCACTAATGACTTTAAAATGAAAATGAGCTATTGGTCAGTTTGTTTATTATGGCATGTAGGAACCTGGATTTTGGGGGGGGGGGCTGGGCACAAAAATGTAAGTTTTTTGTCCAACTCTATATAAATAAAGGTAGAGATTGTGCCCCCAAATCCAGACACATTCAAGTTTTAAGTAGGTAAGTCCAGACCATGTTTGATTCTTCAAGTCAAGTTATCTAAGCATCTTTGTTTTCTTTGTGTGTTTTACACAGGGTAAGATGGTGAAAGGAATGGGAGGTGCCATGGATCTTGTCTCGAGCGACAAAACTAAGGTGATCGTCACCATGGAACATGAAACAAAAGTATGTAGTCGCAAGGCCTATCAAAAAAATTGTTGTTGTTGCTAATATACATTTGTGTTTCTCCACTGAACGGTGCCTATCATGTAAATATGACTAAGATCTGTTGGCAGTCATGTCATCGAACCCTTTATTGTAGTTACTGTATAAAATTTGACATCCATATCTGGATTTGTTAGATCAAGATTTGTATTTGTGTGTCACTTCAAATATGTTAGCAGAAATATTTTTTTACCAAAAGTCAATTGTTTCCACACCCCACATTAGTTGCTACGTGTTGTAATTTCAGCAAGTGATATAATTTCCCCAGGTCTCGACTGTGTGCATAGGCATGTCTCTTTGAGTGTTGGAAGTAATGGTCAGATTATACATTATTTGATTGTGGGTAATAAATAAAATATCACGCTGTTTTTTGCCAGATAAAATTTTTACAAATCTTGCAAACTTTCCATGGTATCGGACCTCCTTTCATTCAGTGCATTCATGGGAAGTTCACTTGTTTCCTAAAAATTATAATCTATCAAAAACTTTTATAGTATTCTGTTTATACGACACTTTGGCTTCTAAGCTTAATTATCAATATTTGTCCTATTCAAAATGAATGAAAACTTAACTTTTCAAAGTATGGACTGATAAAAGTGATCTCTTTTATTGCAGTCCAAAACATCCAATTATGATTATTATTGTAGCATTACATGTATATAATAACTTGTTGTTCTTTTTCTTTTTAGGCAGGCAAACCGAAAATTTTGACCAACTGTACTTACCCCTTGACAGGATCACGCTGTGTGAACATGATAATTACAGAAAAGGTGCGGTGACATAATAATATATTAAAACCTAGTTTTCAGTTTTTGAAAAAAATATATTTGCAAAAGGATTTTTAATTTGGCCTAAAAAAAAGTTGCAAAAGTAATTTTGCTTTAACCATGCAAATTTACATGCAACATTTCATTGTCAATTAAATACTGGTATCCACCAGTAATTTTGGACCAATTTATAAACTGAACTCGTACAGATATTAAAATCCAAATTCTGTGATTTACCAGAGTTGAAGTACACTAGCTATTACACTTTCTTTATAATAAACTCTTACAGTCCTTTGCTAGAGGATTTCTGGTCATTTTGTTTTCAGGCTTGTCTTACTTTTGTAGATCTAAACACTTGCAGAAATATTCCATGGTGTTTTAATAAGAAGTATCAACTCAGCTTGCCAACAGTTAGTAAAACTAATTTACTGACACAGTTTAAGCTGGATTAAAACATATGCTTAGCAATTAGAATAAATTTCGTGTAAAATGTGTAGCCAAATTTGTCTTTGTCCCACTCTGCATAAATATTGAATCCATGATCATACTGTTGTCTAAAAATAACATTGTAGTAGTTTTGTTAATTTGATATTTACAGGGTGTCTTTGAGATTAACCATGGAACTGGTTTAACTTTAATAGAAATTGCAGATGATGTGACCGTGGAGGAAATTCTAAAAACCACTGGCAGTCCATTTGCAGTAAGATGTTTTTAATAACTTCAACAGAACTTGAACCATAACACCCTCTACTTTCTGTACCAAATGCCTAGTCTAAAGAGGCCCAAACATTATCAGTATTAAAGCACAATATTTGGGTATTGACCATTTATAGAGGATGTATTGACAGTTTGCAAAAAAAATATTGAAGATCAGGTTGGAACTGCATACCAGTTATTTGGGGAACCAATCTGGGGCAAGAGGTAGGCTACTGAAGATGAAATTGGGTTGATTTTTATAGACAAAAAAAGTTAAAGTTTGTTTTCTTTAACAACACCACTATAGCATATTGATGTATTAATCAACAGCTGTTGTATATCAAACATTTGGTAACTTTGACATAGTCTTGGAGAGAAAACCTCGTACATGTTTCTATTAGTAAGAAGCAATCTTTTATATGCACCATCCCACAAACAGGTTAGCACAAATCATGGCCTTTGATATACCAGTTGCGGTGCAGCTGGGCCCGCCAATGGGGATCAGTCTCAGACGAACTGCACATCAGGCAAGCACTGTACCACTGGGCTGTGTCTTACCCCTTTTATAGACGACTGCACAGTAAAAGCACCATTGTTATCTATGATCCGAGAGTTCTCCATTTACACCAAGTGGAAAGTGGAGTTCAAATTAATACTGCATAATATTGTTGGTCCATTTGTGGTTGACAGCTTTTGATTAAATATTGATGTCAGTGTACTGAAATAGTAATATTGATCATGTATGGCATGGATTGCTTAACTATTGACATACTGTTGTATATGTTTATGCTACTCTCAAATATAATTTTGCTACTCTCAGTTTATCCAGAATTCTACTGCCTCATCGGACTAGGTGTTTGTAGGTCTGTATCTTCCACATGCCGTATACAACTATCAGTGTTAAACAACATCAGTGGTTAATGATTTCAGATATAGAAAAATCTGAGACAATCACTAGATTATTTTAGTATTCATTCATGGAAGTTTATACATCCACCTACCACCTATTTACCAATATTTATAAATGTCCTACTCATTTTTTATATATTGTATAACAAAAATTGAAAAGGTACCCTAACAAAGTGTTATTTGATGATCATGATGATGATGAAATTCTTTATTTTTAGAGGATAAACCCATTTACTTAATCATCAGCTATTGGATGTGAAATAAACACATTCAATACAAGATCTTCTTCAAGGCCCTCTCTAACATACATATTCAAACAACATTACTATATTACAATGCATGAGAAATACAGGTACATAATGGTTATAAATAATATTTAAAAGATGTTTATTTGTGTTGCAGGTCTCACCAAGCTTGATTCCAATGCAACAAGTGCCTGTATGAAGTCAAACATTGTAATCCCATCTTTGGGAGGAAACCATTATTATTGAGACTTGCTACTAACAAATGTATCGCTGTTGCATATCAATGTACATCAGTGTATATTTCAGACATCTTTTTAATAATATACAATATATATTGTAAATATTTATTATATTTAGTAATTTATTAAAAAAATTTTTTATTTTTTTGGTCCTATTTTTATTAAATTGTACATATTCGGTTAAGTATTAAGGTTTCATATTGCAATTTGTTTTTGTTTTGGGGTGTGTTTTTGTTGTTGTTGTTGTTGTTATGTTGTATTATATGTACGTTATTTTTCTACTTTGATATACATATATGTTTTCAGTATTCATGAACTGGAACCTGTATGCATATATTACCAATACATGGTTCTAAATGTCAACCTGGGTTTTGCTATGTAACTTTTATACTATATTTTGCAATGTAATTTTTACATATTTATATTTTTACATCATATTTAATATTTCTACATTTTATTATTATTATTTTTTTTTTTATACATGTATTTACATTATATTTCATATTAAAATATACAGTATTGTTATATGTTATTTACATTATATTTTATAGACAAATATATTTGTTTTATACACAAATATATTTGTTTTATTTGTTTTAGATACAAATATATTTATTTTATGCACATAATAAAATCAAATTTCACAATGATACTACTAACTAGTTTGTTGTTGTGTGATTTTACTGCATGATCCAAACCTTGTGTGTTACATATCATTTATAAACAATATGTGTTTGTGAAAAACGTTACTTGGATAACCCACATTTCCTGCATGATATTATGACACAACCAATTACTGGTACTTTGCAGATTTCTTTTTCTCTCATCCTCAGGTATATGGAACAGAAAGAAAGCCATGTAAGAAATTTCTATCTTGCATGGCATATCACGCACTTGCGTTTAACATGACGTTGTTGGTAAAATATGATGTCATATTAATGTGAGATGGTGACATGAGGTCATTAGACAGAGTTTTAAATTAATATTTTGTTATTAAAACCTTCATTTTAAAAGCTATCTTGTTAATTTATAGTGTTAAATTTTATTTTATTTAACACATGAAACAAACACAGCAAATACGATAGTTTAGTTTATTTATGATAAAATTATCAAATAAAAAAGTTACTTGTTATGCCATCTTTGTTCACGTAAACTAATGGTCTATTTACCAAATGAATGAGCCTTGTCCCAGGTCAAAATTTTCACCACCTGTACTTTTTCTATCCCTCGTAACCGCATATGATGGAGTCTTTTATTCCCCAATCACATTATGATTATTAATTGTTACAGAAACAGATTTATTCTAAGATTAACATTGCATATAAACATATATTTTGCAGCTATGTGTGATATATGTTTTGATGTAGGTATATCTGAATATGAAGGTATGTAGTACTATGTACATATATAGAGATTAATCTTTCTCATATAATCTCAAGCTTAATACAACATGCTTTTGTAAACTATATGCAACTTTAATTCCTGTTGGACATTATACGATATTCAAATGATCATGATGTAAGAATATGTGACGCAGTGTCTTTTTGAATGGAAATGACAAAACTTGAATGACATCATTTTGGATATCCTTGCATAAAAAATAAACCAGTGTTTAACAGTTTTTGTTTTCTGAATACTGGACAGTTTTCAGTCTAAAGTTGCTATTGAAATGTTTTTGCTTGTGAATGAATGCATACATCAATTATGGAGTGTTACTGTAGACTTGTACATTTGCTTTAAGGTCAATAAATGTAGTTCTGTGTCTGTGACCTCGATTAATTTACATCTAATTTGCAAAGTTATCAAACCACATGTTTTTCTTTTTCATTTGCATTTCAGACATGAGCCATTGTACTATTCCAAAATTAATTCTGTTGTCAGGATTTGGTTTAAAAAAAAAAATAATATTATACTCTCGCTACATAATTAGATTGAATATTCACCATTTTATTAGAAAAAAACCCCCCATCTGAACAAGCAATAATGTACACTGAGTTTAATTAGATCTACAGATAATAATACCAGTAATAGTAATACAATGAAACCATCTAAACCGGTATACTATACACATTTTAGAAATTAGAAAATTCATAACCGTCTCCGTCTCCGTCTCCGTCTCTGTCCGTCTCTCTCTCTGTTTCTCTGTGTCATATGAAAAATGAGACCTTAAGTCGTATATGTTTTACTAAAACATTACGGGTATCTCCATAATTCGTTGAAAAAACGGCAGTGGTGGTGTTGAACTGAAATGTTAACGGTAGAAGAGGTGTGGAATTGCAGGGGTGCGCGGAAGGTTTGATGGTGATTTAAAAAGCACAAATCAACTGGGTTTTGTAACGGAGGAAAAAGTGACGGAGTACCAGTGAGTGACGAAATGGCTGCAACCTTTCTCAAAAGAAAATTTTTGCAATATTCATTTTGTAAAGTTTCGTCACTGCAAGTCCGACTTTGTCCGGTAATTATAGTACACATACTATCATTATCTAGCGATGTTACTGATGCATTAATCGAGGCTTATAGAAAACATAGGCTGTCACCTGTGACCTGGGTCTCAAACCAGTTAGTTATTCACAATTCAGTAAAGTAAATAACTGCGTATGATCTAAAATAAATATGAATTTAAGGTGCTATCTAGAGACGAGCTCAATAGGCAGGTATACATTTGCTACTTATCGCTGATGTCGCAAGATAAGTGTGTGTCAGGGTTGAAAGTTAAGTTGTCTGTAGCGACGATTATTGACTAAGGGCGACTACAAATTTTACAAAAACAGTCCATCGGATTAAACATTGATTTTAGAAACATTTAACTGTAACTTTTCTATACTAACTATTCAGTCTGAAAAAACCTCCACAAAATGATGAAGGCATGAGTTCCTTATTTTCCCCATAACAATTTTAAAGAAATATTTGTTAGAATTAGTTTAAGGTTAGGGTTAGGGTTAGCGATAGTTATATACAATATCTTTTAAAACAATTTGTTTTATAAAACCAACATAATGTTTATATTTCGTAATCCAGTACCCCAATAGTGGGGAAAATAAGGAACTCTTTCCGTTGAGTACACCACATAAGTGATATAGGGGTAGGATGAAGCCCAGTGGTAAAGCGCTTGCTTGATGCACGATCGGTATGGGATCGATCTCATTGGGCTATTTCTCGTTCACCATGACCAGTCCAGATGGACTCTGTTGAAACCGGCATCTGTCAAAACCAGATTTATATGTAAACTGGCACGATCTCAAAATCGTTTCCATTGACAATTAATTTATCATATGTTACACTCTGCCTTTAATCCAGATTTTCTCGATTTCAGTACTTTTGGATGCAAATTAAAAAATATAGGAGTCTTTTTGTATAGTTACATAATAGTAAGTAGCTCTGTCTACACGGGTATGCATTTCATTATTGCCAAAGAGTCAGGGAACATGTTTTCAAAATCTTGATTTGCAATATTTTTAGTCAACTGAAAATTGATTAGCAACTACTATTTAATGTTTTAAAATCAGCCCTCTGAAAAGTATGAAAACTATCGTTTCGTTCACGTGTTGCTCACACAAATCTAATTTTGTGTAACCTATGTTTTGTTTGTGCAAAATTAGGAGCACCATTTGCTTGAATATAACGGGTTACGCAAAAAGAAAATGGGTTACTTGGATTCATTTCTGCGTAACCGATAAATGGGACATACAAATTTTTAATTCTCATGCAGAGACCTGAAAATTGGGTGGTGATCTCTGAAACTTGCATAGTGAATTTTGACATGATGCTGAACAATATGTTCCCTGAGAGTGTGTGTATATTTGGTGACATGTTGGATAATGGCAGGTAATTATTCAGTAATGTGATTCCTTATCAGTTCATTGTCTCATCACTCTGTTAATATAGTGGATATATGGCGTTCTCGTAGTGCTAATTTGAAAATGTTTACATTATTAAAACTTATTAACTGTTCTGTGAGGACTCTGATATTCCTATATGACTGCATTTCTTGAAATAAACCTAAGTTTTAACTCGTGAGCTAGTATTTATATTTATAGCATTTAAGCACTTATGTACAGTAAACTAAAATGATAGTATTTTAGCTCTACTCTGGTAGATGGTCATAAATACTATGGTGACTGGTACATTTTGTGTGAGTTGATAACTTGTCAAGATGACTATCTAGAGTAAAATATCTCTAATCCAGCACTTTGTGTATTTGTGTTCTCAAAATTCGCAATTGGCGAATTTGGCGAATTTGGCGAGTGGCAGAGCTAGCCCTGGTATACCGGCACATTATGTCAGTCCTACCTGAATCCAGTTTCTAGACAAGAGTCCTCTCTATTGTTTTCTTTGTAGGCATCTTACAATTTCTGTACAAGTTCAAGGAAGAATGCAAAGTTTTACAATGATGTTGATGAGGCTGTGAAAGACATACCCAGTGGCGCCAAGTTGCTGGTTGGAGGTATGTTGTACTGATCAGGTATCTGGTACAAAATCTTACAATTATTAGTCTGGAATCCAATTTTGTTGAACATTCCACGTTGTCATTAATTATTGTCATGTAAATTTGCTGATAAAGTGAGGGTAAGGGAGTATACGTTTATTCCAATATCGAGCCAGATACACAACTCTTATTTTATGTGAAAAGGTGCTTTGATCCAACATACAAAATACAGGAAAAAGAGCTCAGATGGCTAAACTAGACTGGTTTTAATATGTATTAATGTAACGTGTTAATACATATATATGGTTGCACTAAACGAGATTTTGTATTAATTAAGAGATAAGAACAAGGCTAGAACAATAGGGATCGAATGTAAATGAGGCTGAAGTCAAAATTTCTAATATCTTAACTATTGATTGTCGAAAAAGTTATCATTTGTGATAATAATTGAATCACCACCTTGCATTCTATTGAAACCTACATTGATAAGTAAATCATTTGTGGTCAGCAGTGTGTTTTCTTTGTGAGATAGAGGTGCAGGAAATATGATGAAGAAAAACTAGTTTTTAAGCTGTCATACACATGTTTTTAAAATATGCATGTAGGTTGAAGTTCTTTAATCTTTATCGGTGTTTCCCCCAGGATCTGAGTTCAAAGGGTTGGCAAAATGGTGTGATGTGACGTGAGCCCCCGTAGGGGGCGAAAATGCTAGGGGAATTCTGGGGCATGCTGCCCCGAGAAAATGTTTTCAAAATTAAGTTGCTTTTAGATGTATTTTGGAGTACATATGGGTGTCATATACACATGTTGTAAAACATTCTAATGAATAATTTGACCACACTAAACAAATATAAAAGGTTTTATTAATTTATTTTATCAAATACCTAACTACATGTGTATAAACTAAATACAAACAAGATGTAAAAGTTACAAGTAACATTGAATATTCTCATTAAAACACTTTCTGTACATCTACAAAACATACTACAGTTAACTTCTCTTTTTTTAAATTTAACTAAGCACAAGCACAAAATATAAAAAATAGTGACATTTAACTAAAGTTAACTAAACACAAACCTATTGTTCAAGGTAGCACTAAATTATTTAAACTAAAGAAACAACATTCTGTACAAGCACATAATATATATGGTTAGTAATTGAACACAGTTACTGAACATAAATGCAATGAGGTATTGAGAACAGTTAATTAACAGACACATCTATTCTTAATTTTTTCAACTGTCCCCATAAATCAACTGCTTTTTCAAAATTAAATGTTTCTATGGCAAGACCCTCCATTACAATAATGAGCAGATTGTTTAGTGTTTTCTCTGTCAGCTGATTTCTCATGTCATTTTTTATTCTTCCTAAAGTAGAGAATCCTCATTCGCAGTCTGAAAATAAAATTTTAAATATTATAAAAACACTTGTGGAATGTGTTTTTGAAATTTGAGTTACTAATTTCACATTCATATAGTCAGGTGGTAAAAATTTCATAATATACAATATTGAATTTAAAAACAGTTGAAGCAGGAAGCAGTAAACCCATCAATGCCATTAACAACAACAATAATAATAATTGATAATAATAAATATACATGTATATTGAAAACGGTACATCTGGAGTACATTATTGTCAACAAACAAAAAGTCAGTTCATAAACATGTACCTCTCACTGAATAGAATTCAGGCATCTGTATACCATCTTCACTACTCTCTCGTGTCAGGAGTGACTGTATTGCTTCTAATCCTGCTGTTCTTACTGACAAATTTTCATAGAACTGGAATAATTGTAGAAGAGTTGACAAAAACGTTTCTACACGTGCAACCTCTTTGCTTGCCTGACCTGTTGCCAAGGCTAACCGGTGGTTAACACAGTGATTCCCCACAACAGTTGGTACAAGATCCTTGAATTTTTTCACCACTCCTTTTTTTTGGCCTAATCATTACATTGGCTCCGTCACTTCCAACTGCTAACAATTTCTCAGTTATTTGCAAGTCATTGTCATCGAAATACTTCTTCACAGCATCAAAGATTGTTTGGGCGGTACCGCTTGGAATGGGTATCACCGTCAAGAATCGCATCATTATCTCTTTGTCACTCACATACCGAATATAAACTGAGTTGTTTCTTGACTGAGACATCCGTTGTTTCGTCGATCATGATACTGAATTTGAAAGCTTTTCGAATTTCATCATGAATATCTTTTCTTATTTCACCACTTAAACAATTTAGATACTCATCTTGTATTCTGTGGCTGGTGTAATGTGCATTCTTGCCAAGATTTATGTCATCCAGAAACTGTAATCCCATATCTTTAACAACGGTGACAAGTTCGTCAAAGTTAGTGGTATGCGCAATCTCATTTTTCGTTAAGAAGTACATCAATTTCATGTGAGCGATGACAGCTTCTCGTTGTGTATTTACTGCGGGTTCAAAACCGTATGAGACTCTTTTTTACGAAACTTTGACACGGGACGTCAATCCATGTCGTCTTTCCAAGTGGTGGACGACAATTATGTTTTGTACATAATGCACAAAACATACCTTCAACTGTGAGTCCATGTTGCTTAAGCGGGTGGTCATTTGGTGGTGCTACGATCACCCACTTTTCATCAACCTTTTTCACTGGTTTCACCCACATGAATTCTCGAGACCAACAAGACCAATCCTAACCAGACTGTCTAGTTTTTGATCTTTCAGCATTATTGTTACTATCATCCGGACTAGGAGAACGTTGCCTTTTTGTAACTAACCACTTTGTTAGAGACATTTTATATTTAATACTACATATTGTTAATATGTTATTTCAAAATATGTGGCCAGTAAGTCAGTGTTATATACCTCATCCATTGCTGACATGTATTACTCAAAATTCTTTAAAGTAAATCACACAAAAAGATCGACAGTTGGCGCAATCAAGTTGTCAAAACACATGATTACTTTCTTTTCATTACTAGGTGTCGGCAATCGATTCATCCAGTAATAGCCACAGAGGCCATTAGCCGATAAAGAGACGAAATGGCTGCTTTTGTTTGATCTCATGACTGTCATTTATTTTCATGTTTACTGGTTTAGACAAAAAATATAATCTGCAAAGTCGTCCTGTTAAAAGTAGTTTGTGTACATTGATGTTCTGAGACAGCAATCGAATTTGCCCGAAAAGAGCTTATGGAAATTAACAATGTTGAATCGTGTTGGCGGGGTCTTAATGGGACCTAGGGGAAACACTGCTTTATTAATTATAATTAATTCACCAAAAAGTAAACAAAAGTAAAATGTTAATTTAATAATAAAAATGTTGGCTTTTTTTTTTAGGTTTTGGTTTGTGTGGAATTCCAGAGAATCTGATAGCTGGTCTGATTAAGTCTGAAGTGAAAGATCTAACGATTGTAAGCAACAATGCAGGTGTGGACAACTTCGGCATTGGTCTGCTGCTTAAACAGAAACAGGTACTGATAAATGTTTATGATGATGAACTATATATCGTAGATCATTCTAGAAATGATAAAATAAATTGATTCCATTTCTGATATCCCTCTTTCCCACCCCCTTCCATATCTTGGACAGAACTCTTGATAAAATCAGAGATTGTATCCACAACATGCATGTTTGAACTACTCTAATCATGTGAGGCATGCCAAAAATTAACAACACCCACACAAAATAGAGTATATAATATAATTATAAATGTATATATTACCACAAGCAAACAATTCTGTTAACATTTTTCTTTCTGCACTTAAGAACGTCCCTTTACATTCCGATTTTTCTGCAACTGACTTTGAGAAATGGATATTGTCATGATTACAGGTCAAACGAATGATTTCATCCTACGTTGGAGAAAATGCGGAATTTGAACGACAGTATCTGGCAGGCGAACTGGAAGTTGAATTAACACCACAGGTGAGTTTCAGATCTAGTTTATTACAGTGTTACCGTATCTGTAATAGAGCAAAGAAAATCTATTTTCTTATTTACATCATACATTTAACATTGAACAGTTGTTAAAACACATACAGAAGGCAAGGCTTACATGTACACTGGTGGCACCTAAGCATTTGTGTTATATTTTAACATTAAAATCTTTCTTTAAAAATATTTGTTTCACAGCCACAATATAATGGAACAAACGTGTTACTACTGAAAATTATTATTGTTATTTTTTTAACTCATGTAATGAGCACATTTTTAGTGGCAACCCCCTGTATTTACTGGCCTGCATGATGGCACATAAGTCTGCGCAGTAAACATCAAACAACCACTTCTGTTGCTAATATTCATAGAAACAACAACAGGTAATGGATCCAACTTTTTGTAAGTTCTAGACAACAAACACTTCCTATTATAATCTGCAAATGAGATAAATATAAATGGTGTTTTTGCTCCTTTGTTTGGATAACACAAAACGACAATATAAAAAAAGGCCAATGTCAAAATATATGATCATTATTCAACAAAAGTTGTCTGTTATTAACTGTGTAAATGAGCGCAAATAGTGGACAATCAATGATAATTTTGAAACAGACGATAGTTAAAAAAAATAGGCCATGCTGTAAACTTTAAATATTCTGGGCAGCCATATTGGTTGTGTTGTGTCACTCAGAGGGAAATTCAAAGTATGCTTGGATGTTTACGTTGACAGATAAAATAAAACATTTATTTGATTTATGGATTCATAAATTACAATAAGGTATGTATTGAAACTTCTATGTAAACTTGCGTAAATTGATATGCAAGGTTGATCATTACAGCGTTGACAGACACGTGTTGACAGATAATACAAAAACATGTTGATCGAGGCTGGCAAAAGTATACTTTTAGTGCATTAATTCAGAGGGTTTTTTTCAATCAAATTGTTATCTACCAGTTTTATACATATATTCACAATCAAGATGTGTTGTTTTAACAATTGTTTTATGAATTAAATTAACGTTGTTTGTTTGTTTACAAACATACCCCAACACTTGTTTCAAGACGTAATGTAATGTAATTAACATGCACATACTGTTGTGCCGCACAGACTAATGGGACATGAGTGTACCTCACTGCATGTTTCAATAGATCTCTGCGAACACTTGCTGTAGGCCCATAACAAGTAATGTTGAGTCTACACCAATAAATTATCTTGGAATGAACTCTTGACTGCCAAAGGTGAATGTGAAGTGGTTCAAAAAAGTATTTTTTCTATTCAACATGCATTCTTGTTTCGGAAAATCCTGTTGTTTAAAGAAATATTTTGATTCTGGCAGTATTTTTTTAATTGTGAGATCTGCATGAATACCATGATTGTATTATGTCATATATTTGTTTGTGAGTAATTTAATTTTATATGATGTGGTTTTAGTCACAATATACAGGGAAATGATTATTCAGCTTTTTATCAAATTTCAGCGTTTTGTTTTTTTAAAAATGAGAAATGCTTAAAAATAAGTGTTTATTTGAAAACAAGAGAGCTTTTAAAAGATTGTATATTTAAGTGGACATCAGATGGGCTTTGCTGAATGTTAGTATATGTTATATTTTATATTGTTGTTGTTAGTGGTGTTTTACATGTATCTGTGTGTTTATTAAGGGAACTTTGGCAGAGAGAATTCGAGCTGGTGGTGCCGGTGTCCCAGCATTCTTCACTCCGACAGGGTTTGGTACTCTGATTCACAAGGGTGGAGCACCAATCAAGTACAGTCCAGATGGCAACATCGCCTTAGCCAGTGAGGCCCGGGAGGTGAATAATTGATGGGCTTAAGCATTATTGAAAATTAACTGTTAAAAATGTGTTATCAGGGATATGATTTTTCTGCTTTTTATTAGTCCCCCTACCGTTCCAATCGGAGGGGACTATAGGTTTCATCTCCATCCTTCTGTCTGTCTGTTCCACATATGTTTTCCAGATGTTTTTTTAAGAAGGCTTTGAGATATTGAGCTGAAATTTTATGTATAGCTTCATCATTTACTGTTACAGATCAAGTTTGACTTTCATGATGATTTACCCATTTTTAACAGAGTTATGCCCCTGAACTTGGGAGATGTGAAAATTTGTTTTCCGGACTTGCAATGCAAAGATAAAATTTTGTATATAACTTTATCATTTGTATATATAGCTTTACAGATCAAGTTTAACTTTCATGGTGATTTACCCACTTTTCAGAGTTATGGCCCTTGAATTTAGGAGATACGAAATTTTGTTGGACACAGTAGGGGACAGGTATTGCTTTAGCAGTACTCTCAAAATGCTTGTTTGTCTCATTTTTGTTTTGGCATAGAATAATTTTCTCTAGATAGTCTGCATTTGACCTGAAATGTTAAAATATTAGCTATATTTAACTGAGGTATAGAGTTTTTCACCTTTTCAAGTGTATACAATAAAATAATGGTGGGGTGGGACGTAGCTGAGTGGTAAAGCCCTTGACTTATGCATAGTTAGTCTGGGATCGATCCCAGTCATTGGACCCATTGGACTATTTCTCGTTCAGCCAGTGCACCCAGAACTGATATATCAAAGGCTGTGGTATGTGCCATTCTGTCTGTAGGATGGTGCATATAAAAGATCCCAATTTGCTACCAATGAAAAAAAGACAGGAGGTTTCCTCTATAAGACTACATCATTTTATCACAAATATAGAAAATTGTTGTGTTTTCAATTTGAAATTGTGTATGAGCCTATAGTACCCAGCATAGCTTAGATTAGTTTTAAGATGCTACATATAATTTTTATCAGTTACATAACATTACTCTGCCTTCATTTGTTTATTCATTGCAGAGTCGTAATTTTGATGGACATGACTACATAATGGAAAGATCCATTACAGGAGACTTTGCATTGATCAAAGCTTGGAAAGCTGACAAAGCCGGCAATCTGACCTTCAGGTACTTCACACAATTGCCTGAGTACATGTAGTGTGTCAGACTGTGTTGTTATCATCACTTTATCAGTATTACACGTCTCATGTTATGTGGCAATGACTCAGATTTCATTCAGTGACACAGACTTGCTGTGGGACAGATTATATGATCACTTATACTAAGTGTGCTAGCTTTTTACCATTTTAGTTATACTCTGTCACTGCTGTCCTCGCTTTGGCAAAGTAAAATGAATAAAATTCAACCTTTACTTTACTGAAATTTCATGGAAATAATTCAGGGTATCAATTGGTTACCTGGTGGTTAGTAAAATCAATCTGGAACCAAAATATTATTATTTTATTTTTATTTTTTTATTATCGGCCTGTCTATAAGGAGTGGTATTTTAATATGGCAGTGTCCATCCATTTGTCCATAAATTTTTCATTTCTAGAGCATATTTTTCTTATTTCATATAGGATTGTCAAATCTTGCATGCAAGTACAACTTGGGATGGTGGTCGGTTGCATACCATAATTAGGTAACCGTTCCCTACTTTTATGCATTACTGCACATTAAAGAAAATCCTTGTCTGGGCCATATCTTCCTTATCAATTCATATAATCTTGCATGCAAGTACAACTTGGGATAGTGGTGTGTTGTATACTACAACTGGGTCACTGCAACCTAATTTTCATGGGTGTATACCTCACTGGTACAGATACATACAAAATTATCAAATTTTAAAGGTGCACACCCAATATTATTTTATTATTTTAAGTATCAGAAATGTCCACTCAGTGGCATTTGAAAACTGAAAACAGTTTTGGCCTGTTTGTATTTTAGAATATGTGTGAAGCAGGGGTGGGGAAAAATAAAATTGTCAATCGATCCCACTTGATGTCATCACTACCGGTGGGTGGGGGGGAGGATAAAAAAAGAAAGGAATTTAAAAAAAGACGAACATTTAAAAGACAATGTTTGTCAAATAGTTTTTTAAAAATTCATAGTGACATTTGTACAGTTTTATCTTGAATCATGAATGCAAAACGATAAACATGAAAACATGAAACAATATTTTTTTTTATCACATAAGTGAAAAACCTCACAAATTGTATATATTTTACATAATGAAATAAATAATATTAAAAAAGGAATAAAAGTTATCAATTTTAATTCCCATATATGTATAAAAAGTACGAGTATTCAGTACTGTGTCCTGAAAATTAATCAAATATGGCACCGTTGAAGCATTTGACAGCCTGAGCTAGCACACGTTTAGACAAAGAGATTAATATCATCACTGATTGGAAGAAATTCAACCTCTACTTGCTCTAGAGATAACCAGTACGTGTAGCTGTTCTGCTCACTCCCACTTGTTAACAAAAAAGGTGGAAACCTTTTGTTAATTTTAAAATCCTTTATAATTATTGGATACCCTACATTGAACAGTCAAAAATAAATACATTTATAGATTATTTCAGTATATTTTATGCTATTTCAAGCAGTTTGTATTTCACAAAAGCCTCTTGCTTCGGACTAGGACACTCGATCCGACAGAGCTCCGTACATAGATGTTGACAGGCGTTGATTGTAACCAGTTGCAAACTCTGGGTCCTTTGTTTTAATTGGAGTGTAATGCCTTGATGGCTCTCACCAAGAATGGTGTTATTGTTAGCGTCTGTTTAATCTCTTGACTGGCTCAGCGACTTTGACAAATGTCTAGCCTAGTAGCAGTGGTTTGACACTACTGTAGGTCCAACTTCAGTGACTGGTGATATATACTTCTGAAACACCAGCCATATTGACCACTATTTATTTATTATTTTACATCATGCACGAAATACCGATGTCTTGGCAGGCAGGTCCACTTGACGCATAGGAATTTGTTCCAATAATAGAAATGGACAGGTGCTTCAGACTGACAAGAATAACAAAAGTGGGACCGGCAAACGCACATTTAAAAAAAAAAAAATTGGTCTCGGAGATCGAGAATCGGTCCCAGATCAGGAAAAAAGGTCTTTTCCCCAATCCCTGGTGTGAAGTATTATATAGTGGTCCTAATGAATTTCATCCTTTATAGACAGACGGCAAGGAATTTCAACCCGCCCATGTGTAAAGCTGCAAGCATCACTATTGTGGAAGTTGAGGAGATAGTTGAGATTGGGGAGATACCTGGAGAGGATGTCCATGTTCCACATATTTTTGTGCATCGTGTTGTTAAGGGACCGAAATTTGAGAAAAGAATCGAGGTATCTCATTGCCAAAATAATATATATTACATGTATGCCTACTTTAACTGTTTGTTCACTCTGGTTCCCATAAAATGTATGACCAGTCTACAGTGATTGTATAGGATTTCAGACAAATGTCACTTGTTAAGAGAATACAAGTTTCTTAATTAGCCACAGATATTAGTTTATCATGGTTGACGATTTTTTACCCCAATGGGAACACTGAATAAGCAATTCTTAAGATGTCATCTATTGTTTTAACTTAATTTTTTTTATTACGAATTCACTGTTGTGATTGAAAAATGTCCAGTTATTAACAACACAATTTGAACATTTCTGTCTGGTTTAGAAATACTGTTGATGGTTGAAGGTTACCATCAAGGGCCTGGTAACTTATCCAAGATTTATAAGAATCATGTTTAATCACAAGGAAATCTTGAATATTGTTTTCAGAAGTTAACACTTACCCAAGAGAAACATGAGCGCCCGCCACAAGATGCCGCTGCGAAGGTTCGTGAGATGATCATCAAACGAGCTGCGCTGGAGTTGAAGGATGGAATGTATGGTATCCTTACGTAAATAATATTACAGTTAAACTCCTCTGAACAGGACATCTACAGCACCAAGTAAAATGTCCAGTTTTAAGGAGTATTTAGTTAGTGAGGTTCTGTTTTTGTAATAAAATTTAAAAAGGTACCATGATAAACATCCAGTTTTCAAGTAATTTCGGTTTACAGAGGTTCCGTTTAGAGAGGTATCACTTTAAAAGTCTTCATTTGTTTGTTATCAACTTATTGTAGGTCCACTTTTAAATATTTAGTGTTTATCTTCTTATCCTAACGGTAGGTGTATTTTTCCCAATAAAACTATTCAAGTTTGAGTTCTTTTTTAACTTGCCCTAGTCAAACCATATCTTGCTTTCAGTACTAAATTAACATTTTGCTGTTCTTTCTGTGGAAAAGTGCATATAAAAGATCCCTTGTTGCTAATAGAAAAATGTAGCAGGTTTCCTCTTAACCAAGTGTTTGACATTCAACAGCTGATGATTAATAAATTGATGTGAAAAAAACAACAACAAAACAAAAATCCTACTAGCTTTTATAATTGTATATGTCATTATTTGAAAAAACCCTTGTGTTTATTTGATATCTGTATGTGTGTGTCAATCCTTACATCTGAAACAGTAAATCTTGGTATTGGTATGCCCATGTTGACCAGCAACTATATCCAACCAGGGATTAATGTGACACTTCAGAGTGAAAATGGAATTCTTGGATTGGTATGTATTTTGTATTTTCATATGCAATTATTATTATTATCAGTATGATTAGTTTAATAATTTTAAAGTTATTTGTATCCTTTAACCACTGTTTACATTAGTAAATTATGAACAAAAACAAAGCGATAAATTGCTGTTAGAAGATTAACATGCTGTTCAGGGGTTCAAACTCCCTTTCCTCAAAACATAATTTCTGGGTTGTTGAAAAAATAATTTCTGGAAGAGCATGACTAGAATACCCCAGGAACTACACATGCTACAGTCTAGATTGATCACACCCTCCAAAGCACCCTCACCCTAACCCCCCCCCCCCCCCCCCCCCCCCTATATAATCCCCAAGGAACTACACATGCTACAGTCTAGATCGATCACACCCTCCAAAGCACCCTCACCCCAACCCCCAGTATAATCCCTCAGGAACTACACATTCTACAGTCTAGATCGATCACACCCTCCAAAGCACCCTCACCCCAACCCCCCGTATAATCCCCCAGGAAATACACCTGCTACAGTCTAGATCGATCACACCTTCCATAGCACCCTCACCCCAACCCCCAGTATAATCCCCCAGTAACTACACATGCTACAGTCTAGATCGATCACACCTTCCAAAGCACCCTCACCCCAACCCCTGTATAATCCCCCAGGAAATACACATGGTATAGTCTAGATCGATCACACCTTCCAAAGCACCCTCACCCCAACCCCCCGTATAATCCCCCAGGAAATACACCTGCTACAGTCTAGATCGATCATACCTTCCAAAGCACCCTCACCCCAACCCCCCATATAATCCCCCAGTAACTACACATGCTACAGTCTAGATCGATCACACCTTCCAAAGCACCCTCACCCCAACCCCTGTATAATCCCCCAGGAAATACACATGGTACAGTCTAGATCGATCACACCCTCCAAAGCACCCTCACCCCAACCCCCCGTATAATCCCCCAGGAAATACACATGGTACAGTCTAGATCGATCATACCTTCCAAAGCACCCTCACCCCAACCCCTGTATAATCCCCCAGGAAATACACATGGTACAGTCTAGATCGATCACACCCTCCAAAGCACCCTCACCCCAACCCCCCGTATAATCCCCCAGGAAATACACATGGTACAGTCTAGATCGATCACACCTTCCAAAGCACCCTCACCCCAACCCCTGTATAATCCCCCAGGAAATACACATGGTACAGTCTAGATCGATCACACCCTCCAAAGCACCCTCACCCCAACCCCCCGTATAATCCCCCAGGAAATACACCTGCTACAGTCTAGATCGATCATACCTTCCAAAGCACCCTCACCCCAACCCCTGTATAATCCCCCAGGAAATACACATGGTACAGTCTAGATCGATCACACCCTCCAAAGCACCCTCACCCCAACCCCTGTATAATCCCCCAGGAAATACACATGCTACAGTCTAGATCGATCACACCTTCCAAAGCACCCTCACCCCAACCCCTGTATAATCCCCCAGGAAATACACATGGTACAGTCTAGATCGATCACACCCTCCAAAGCACCCTCACCCCAACCCCCCGTATAATCCCCCAGGAAATACACATGGTACAGTCTAGATCGATCACACCTTCCAAAGCACCCTCACCCCAACCCCTGTATAATCCCCCAGGAACTACACATGGTACAGTCTAGATCGATCACACCTTCCAAAGCACCCTCACCCCAACCCCTGTATAATCCCCCAGGAACTACACATGGTACAGTCTAGATCGATCACACCTTCCAAAGCACCCTCACCCCAACCCCTGTATAATCCCTCAGGAACTACACATGGTACAGTCTAGATCGATCACACCTTCCAAAGCACCCTCACCCCAACCCCTGTATAATCCCTCAGGAAATACACCTGCTACAGTCTAGATCGATCACACCTTCCAAAGCACCCTCACCCCAACCCCTGTATAATCCCCCAGGAAATACACATGGTACAGTCTAGATCGATCACACCCTCCAAAGCACCCTCACCCCAACCCCTGTATAATCCCCCAGGAAATACACATGGTACAGTCTAGATCGATCACACCTTCCAAAGCACCCTCACCCCAACCCCTGTATAATCCTCAGGAACTACACATGGTACAGTCTAGATCGATCACACCTTCCAAAGCACCCTCACCCCAACCCCTGTATAATCCCCCAGGAAATACACATGGTACAGTCTAGATCGATCACACCTTCCAAAGCACCCTCACCCCAACCCCTGTATAATCCCTCAGGAACTACACATGGTACAGTCTAGATCGATCACACCTTCCAAAGCACCCTCACCCCAACCCCCCGTATAATCCCCCAGTAACTACACATGGTACAGTCTAGATCGATCACACCTTCCATAGCACCCTCACCCCAACCCCTGTATAATCCCCCAGGAAATACACCTGCTACAGTCTAGATCGATCACACCTTCCAAAGCACCCTCACCCCAACCCCCCATATAATCCCCCAGGAAATACACCTGCTACAGTCTAGATCGATCACACCTTCCAAAGCACCCTCACCCCAACCCCCCGTATAATCCCCCAGTAACTACACATGGTACAGTCTAGATCGATCACACCTTCCAAAGCACCCTCACCCCAACCCCCCGTATAATCCCCCAGTAACTACACATGGTACAGTCTAGATCGATCACACCTTCCACAGGCCTGCACAAATTAAAAATTTGCATAACCGGAAAATCGGTTATGCCAAAAAAAATTGCATAACCTATTTTGATTTGCATAACCGGTTTTTTTTAAAAATGAAAAAGAACTTTAAAATAATTTTAATAAAGAACACCATTGTCATGTTGAAGTAAAAATGAACTGTAATAATATACCTTTATAGTATACACGTCAAACTTATACAGTCAAATTTTTCATCGCCATGTGTGATATTTGACAATTTCCCGTAATCAGCCGAAGTTTACCGATTAACGTTTATTAATGGAAGTATCGCAATTTCTGATTGGCCGCATTTTGAAGGAATTCCCTTCGGTGACATCCAACAACCAATGAGAATATCTTACACTTCACAATTTAAGTATTCTAGCTAGACTGGTATCTGCCATTTCCGTAACATTTAATTATAATAACACATGTCGGAAACCAGTCAAGTTGTTTGTACCCGCGATGTATCGTACGGTCACACGTTTTCGATCGACACGCGTTTCTGATCGTTCACATTTGTAATTGCAATAGTGCGAGAATGTGCGAACACTGATGTCACCACAAGAACGAAAACGAACACGGAAGTCACTGCTTTGTTCCGAGAGAAAAATTATTAAATACTTATAATTTTTTATTTATATTTTATTCATATATTTCGCTTAAGCGATCGAAAACCGGTGACTCTAGGACATTTTATTCAGAAAGTTTTGCACGAACGGTAAATCGGTTATGCGAAATAAATTTGCATAACCGACGCACGAACGAAACGATCGTTCGTGCAATTTGTGCAGGCCTGCTTCCATAGCACCCTCACCCCAACCCCCCCTGCGAGTGCTGTAACCTCACCGTGGTGCAGGGGTGTAACATTCTCTTTGAGAATGGCCAATACAGCACAAATTGAAGTTTAGAGTAAAATTCGGTGTCCGTAAAATTCTGTGATATTTGTATTTGTATTTTTGGCACAGTTCTTTACACTGTTCTTGTTTAAACCTTGAATTTTTATATTGATGTTGATCATCACTTTATTTATTTGCATTACCATAGTTTGACACCCAATAGCCGATGTATTTTTCGTGCTGGGGTGTCGTTAAACATTCATTCATTCATTCATTCATTCACCCCAACCCCCCGTATAATCCCCCAGTAACTACACATGGTACAGTCTAGATCGATCACACCTTCCAAAGCACCCTCACCCCAACCCCCCGTATAATCCCCCAGTAACTACACATGGTACAGTCTAGATCGATCACCACCTTCCAAAGCACCCTCACCCCAACCCCCCGTATAATCCCCCAGTAACTACACATGGTACAGTCTAGATCGATCACACCTTCCAAAGCACCCTCACCCCAACCCCCCGTATAATCCCCCAGTAACTACACATGGTACAGTCTAGATCGATCACACCTTCCATAGCACCCTCACCCCAACCCCTGTATAATCCTTTGCACATGCACCTGTCTTGACTTGTTTACTTTGGACTAGACTTTTGATTGCTTACATTGATAGTTTTATATCATTATTTGCAATATAATATATGAAAATAAGGTTTTTGTCATAACAAGACATACATATTGATTTAGAATTAAAAGTTTAAAACCAATTTTACATGACAAATTTAACATCTTCGAAAGCATGGTGACATGAATCATTGGTCAATCTGTGAAAGTCATGCTGGTTTTGGTTAATCATAGAACACTGACATAATAACTTGACAAAAATATTAGCAAATTTGTTTATTTAAAGGGACTGTCCTGAGTTTGTAGCCATTTAAAAGGTTTTTGGCAAATAAAAGGTTTTTGGCAAATAAAATATTTTTGCATTGTTAAAGTTACAATTTACTTTTCCATGGGAAAAAAAATCTAATATTGTCCACAGCAAAAAAAGTGCCGTGGAGAATTAAAAGCGCTAAAGCAATCTCAACAACATTTCATTGCCGATTACTGTTTTTTTACAGGGTCCATTTCCACGACCTGGGCATGAAGATGCTGATCTGATCAATGCAGGTAAACAAACCGTGACAGCTGTTCCCGGGGGATCTTTCTTTTCTAGCGACGAATCATTCCTTATGATAAGAGGGTGAGTTTCCAAATGATTAGAGATGATCTGATTTTTATTTATTTATTTTTAATTCATATACTACAGCATATTAAATGCACATGAAGTGATCAATAAAAAGAAATGAAATAATCAATAAAATAATGCTGTTCTAAATGATTTTATATAAAATAGTGAAATTACAGTCAAACTTCGTTATCTTGACCTCTGTAAACTCAAGTACCCAACACATCTCGAGGTTCAATGCCGGTCCCGGCAATTTTCCTATGCAATGTTATGAAATTAAACACTGTTATCTCGAGGTTCAGTGCCGGACCCGGCAATTTTCCTATGCAATGTTATGAAATTAAACACTGTTATCTCGAGGTTCAGTGCCGGTCCCGGCAGTTTTCCTAAGCAATGTTATGAAATTAAACACTGTTATCTCGGGCATGCTAATGTCGATTACGAGGCTTATCTTGAGCATATTTTGGTGTCCCTAGGTACACTTTACTGTTTTTTTCTCGAAGTATATAAAAAATACATGTAAAATGACTCCTTTTTTATTTATGTTTCGAGTATTAATTTTATATGTCATTTCATTCTTCCTTCTTCCCTAAATTCCGCCACTTAATTATAAATGAATTGATACACATGACAGAAAATTAAACAGTAAAATATGCCAGAAGATGAACCACTTGTTGAAGTTCCCGGCCCTGAGGGGACTGTTGAATCTAGCATTAAAAAGAGAAAAAAACCCACATAATGTTTTGTTTGGGATAATTTTCATCAGGAAACTGTTATGTTTATCTCGAGCTACTGATATCTCGAGCATGTTGGTCCGGTACCTTCAACATCGAGATAACGACGTTCGACTTTATTTCTGTTGTGCTATTTTTGTTTCAGGGGCCACATGCATCTCTCCATTCTAGGTGCTATGCAGGTGTCTCAGTATGGAGATCTCGCCAACTACATGATTCCCGTAAGTCAGCTGGCTATGTTTTAAAATATGTCCATCTTGTTACCATCATTGTTTAATATATCCGCTCTTACAAACACTGATATTTGGTTGCTTTGGAAGGAAGGAAATGTTTTATTTAATGACGCACTCAACACATTTTATTTACGGTTATATGATGTCAGGGTTGCTTTAGTGTCAAAATAATTATTGTGCAACAATACAAGAATATGTTTATATATATATACTCTTCAAAAGAAGAAACGCAAAACCACATTGTCGTAACATTTGGAGAATTGATTTAATTATTGAATGGTGAGTCCGATAATTACCAAATGTTGCAGGATTGTTCACAATTCACTCTAGTCCATTGTGAGTAAGTGATAGGACACACCACCAAGGTCAAGGTCATCTGGAGTCAATACCGGGTGTGGCCTCCGCGTGTGTTGACAACTGCCTGGCACCGCCTGCCCATTGAAGCAACCAGAGTACGGATGACGTCCCGGGGGATGGTGGCCCACTCGGCCTGCAAGGCTGCTGCCAGCTCAGGCAGGGTCTGGGGCTGTGGTTGTCGCTGTCGGAGGCGTCGGTCCAACTCGTCCCATAGATGCTCAATTGGGTTCAAATCCGGTGATGTCGATGGCCAAGGAAGGACATTAATGTTGTTGTTCTGTAGGAAAAGCCGTTGTGAGACGTGCTGTGTGAGGCCTGGCGTTGTCATGTTGGAACACTGCGTTGGCGTTGGCCATAACTGGAACGATGTGTGGCCGGAGGATCTGGTCAATGTAGCCCTGTGCATTCAGGTTGCCCTGCACGTGGACCAGGTCAGTTCTGCCAGTGTGTGAGATGGCTGCCCACACCATGACACTACCCCCGCCGAATCTGTCCACTTCCTGCACGCAGTTTGCCGCATAACGTTCACCACGACGCCTATACACGCGACATCTTCCATCATGACGTCGGAGCAGAAATCGGGACTCGTCACTGAACCACACCTGTCTCCATCGCAGTTGAGGCCATTGTCGATGAATCTGGCACCACTGCAGTCGGAGTCGACGGTGTTGTGGTGTTAAGATGACACCTCGAACTGGACGTCTGGCACGAATTCCTACCTCACGTAGGCGGTTCCGTACGGTCTGGTCGGATATCCTGCGCAAACCTGGTATTGCTGCGGCTGTGGAGGTGGCAGTAGTCAATCGTTCCCGAAGGTGGCGTACCCGGATGTAGCGGTCCTGCCCGGGGGTAGTGACCCGTGGTCGACCGGATCTAGGGAGGTCACGTGTTGATCCATGTTGCTGGTAACGGTCCCACAGTCTGGAGATGGTGCTTGGGGACACATGGAATGCCCTGGCAACGGCCGTTCTGGATTTGCCTGCGTCTAGTCGGCCGATGGCATTGTTTCTCTGCGGTTCACTGAGACGTGGCATGTCCTGGATTGTCAACTGTCGGCCAGATACAGAGGCCAGGCAAGCGAACACCCTGCACTTTTATACTGTCGGTGTTCATGTTGCACGTGCAGACAACGCACGTGCAGTGGTGACATGGTTTGCACGTGGCTGCGTTTTTGCGAATATTCACATTTTGGAACTTTATTGTACAGTAGCTGCGTTTTATCGAATGTAACCGTGGGAATGTGTTTGGGACGTGCAATGACCTTATATTCACAAAGCATGAACCGGTAGGAAACATAAAATCGGAGTTATAACCCATTTGTACCCTTTTGCGTTTCTTTTTTTGAAGAGTATATATAAATGCTTGACATGGCCATTTATTGGAACATACATTTTTGAAATCTCATTTTCACAGTTCTTGAACCTGCAGTCATTTTCGAGTTAAAGATTCTTGTGGCTTAATTTTATTCATCATTTCTGATGTTTGCAATTCTCTACCTGATTTTTTCCCTTAAATGTAGTTTCAAAAGTTGCCAGTTAAAATGTTTTATCCAGTCTGTATTAAACAAACAGCGGTTTTGAGACTTTAGAACCATTCTGAATTGACTTATTGTTTGTGTGTGTGTTTTACAGGGTAAGATGGTGAAGGGGATGGGAGGAGCGATGGATCTGGTATCCAGTTACAAGACGAAGGTGATCATCACCATGGAACACACAGCAAAGGTATGAAGTCACACGGCATAGCAAATATAACGATGTGAACTCTGGATAAGCTTCATTATGTCTTTCATTCATTCATTCATCTATCCATTCATTCACTCTGGCTAAGCTAGCATCTGTCTATATCTAATCTAGAACTGAGTGGTAACAAAGCCGATTTTGGAGTTGTGAAATTCAAAAGAATTTTTTTTTGTCAGTATGTCAATCTTCATTTATTATTTTTATTTTATGTAGATTATTAAGTATGTGTGTCTGTTTAATTAAATTACTAAAACATGTCATTTGTTTTATTCCAAATATCCATAACACTAAAATTGTGTATGCATTTTGTAACTTTCCAGGGAGGTAAACACAAAATTCTGCCAAGCTGTACTCTCCCCTTGACTGGGATTCACTGTGTGGACATGATCATCACAGAAATGGTATAGTTACTTGTGTTAATGTTACTGTTTAATTCTGCATTCACCATACCAGTGTTAAATGATTAAAACAAAAATGGTATAGTTACTTGTGTTAATAAGATATTATTTAGTTAAGCATACCAGTGTGGACATGATGATAACAGAAATGGTAGAGTTACATGTACTCGTGTTAATATGTTATTGTTTAATTCAGCATTCACCATACCAGTGTTGCATGATTTGACGCATTACTAGTTTAGTAGGAATTCTTTCTGAATCATGCAATCTTTTATATTATTTCTGTGAAAATGTGCAGTTTTTCTTGATATGATTATTGGTTAAAGGATACAGCAAATTCAATATTTAGTAAATTCATACAAAGTTGTGACGTAAAATTCTATTTTCTCCATTCTTTATGGGGCACATAGCTCCGTGATCTACTGACATGGTGTGGGTCAAAGGATCAATTACCATTGACAGACTCCAGGTTTTTTCTGTCCTAATTAGTGAAACTCCTCTAAACAGAATCCTCAGTAAACTGGAATTCCCTCATGGTCCCTTTTTAAATATCAGTACTGATCTGTCTAAATCGTACCCCTTTTGAAACCAGATTTTTTACACGGTCCCATGGGTATCCGGTTTAGAGGGATTTCTCTAACTATTAAAAGTTTCAAATGTTCTGAGGAGTCACTGTACAAATATCTTTCTGACTGTATAATTATTAAATATATATACTAGTGATTGTTGTGGTCATAAGATATTAAATTATGTGTAATTTGATACTTACAGGCTGTGTTTGAGTGTCACCATGAGAAAGGTCTCACATTGATAGAAATTGCAGATGGGGTTCCTGTTGAGGACGTTGTTGAAGTCACTGGCTGTGCGTTTGAAGTAAGATAATTTCCACTAACTGTGTGCCTTGTTTTAAATTTATTTTAGCATATGTTAGTATTGTTTGTACATTCAAATTGATTTCTCTTTTCATATGCCTGTCTATGATGGGTCGTATTATGGTATAGCGTCCGTACATCCGTCTGTTAACATTTTTTTGTCTGAACCATATCTTGCATACAGATGCATACAGGACCATCAAACCTCGCATGTAGGAACAACTTGGGATGGTGGTGTGTCAGATACTATTACTAGGTCTCTGATACAAATAAATCAAATAATTTGTCTATATTCTGAACATCATATGGTTTTCCATCAAACTCCTGATGGGCGTATCCTGTACCTTACTGGTACCCTTGTTACTCAGTAACATATATGCATGTCCATTGCGACAATACTGGTGTGGCAAGGCTTTAGATCTCATTAATTTGGGTTCTTGTCAATTCTCAGCACAGGGAGACCATTTTAACGCAGTAGCTGGCAACTGGTGATGATTTGTATTCACAAATGCATTTGACCTTGACTTTGGTGTAGTCTAAAGCCCTCTATGGGTAATGATAAGGGCATAGAATATATCTGATAACATTATATGGACGATAAGTCAGTGAAGGCAGGGAATATTTTGTTAAGTATCACATTGTGATTTTCTACACAAGTTTCGGAGATCGCTATACAATTTTAAAACATTAAACAATAATTGCTAATCAATTTTTATTTGACTAGATATATCGCTAATCGAGATTTAAAAAAAAAAAAAAGTTCCCTGGAGGGCATAATAACAGTGATCGAATTGCAAGAAAAAGAAATGGTCACTGAGGAGTACATGTTTCTTTTTCTCATTTCAACTTGACCGGCCTCGGTGGCGTCGTGGCAGGCCATCGGTATACAGGCTGGTAGGTACTGGGTTCGGATCCCAGTCGAGGCATGGGATTTTTAATCCAGATACCGACTCCAAACCCTGAGTGAGTGCTCCGCAAGGCTCGATGGGTAGGTGTAAACCACTTGCACCGACCAGTGATCCATAACTGGTTCAAACAAAGGCCATGGTTTGTGCTATCCTGCCTGTGAGAAGCGCAAATAAAAGATCCCTTGCTGCTAATCGGAAGAGTAGCCCATGTAGTGGCGACAGCGGGTTTCCTCTCAAAATCTGTGTGGTCCTTAACCATATGTCTGACGCCATATAACCGTAAATAAAATGTGTTGAGTGCGTCATTAAATACAACACTTCTTTCTCATTTCAACTTATTTTCCTGTTTATATCCACTTAAGGTTCAAGCACGCTGTCCTGGGTACACAATCAGCTCTCTGGTCTGTCTGTCCAGGACAGTGGGTTAATGGTTAGTGAGAGAGAAGAGGGTGTAGTGGTCTTACACCTACCCACTGAGTCATTAAAACTCGCTCTGGGTGGGAGCCAGTACCAGGCTGCGAACCCAGTACCTACCAGCTTTATGTCTGATGTCTTAACCACAACACCACCAAGGCCAGCTGAGGAGTACAACCACCCATTGATTGTTGCATAATTATTTCAATTATTCCACATTAGATAAACATTTCAGCTCTGTTACTGAATCACTCCAAGACCATTTGCCAATTGAATTAATAATCGGGTTCAAAGACACATGTATCTTAATTTTAATCCTATTTAAGTCCATTAGCTTGGCCTGCAGAACAGACACTTAGACCTGATATTGTGTTGAAATAAAACACACCTTTCAGCTCAACAAACCGAATCGAATCCATACCAAGTACTAGTAATAGATAAGGATGGAAAGCAGTATCGGTACCAGTGCAAATGAGTGGGCACCATGGTCAGTGAGGAGAGACCACGGCAGATGATGAAGACATAAATCAACTTGAAATACCTTTTCTGTCCAATCCATGTTTATGAACAGACAGAAGAAGAAAAAAAAAATTAATGCATTGCTGTATAACATTTTTTTGCCTTATTACGCTGTTGTTTGTAAATATTTGTTTGTCATGTGTTGGTTCAGAAATCTCAGGTAACTTGTTTTGTTTTGCAGGTGTCACCAGATTTGAAGCCAATGCAACAAGTGGATATGTGAAGTCACTCTGGTACTTGACAGCTAACGCTAACCTTGGTGATCTGCTACTAATAACTGTGTTAGTGTTTCACAGCATAATAAGAGAATGTATACTTACTTGAATGTGAATAATGTTTTAAAAGATTTTAATAGCCTGTTGATACTAATGTGTTAGTACTGTCCAGTTGTTAGAGAAACATACTGTTCATATATGGACATAAAAATTCTTAAACCAATACTGTGTTAATACTAGTACTTCACAGTATGTCGTAGAAGAATTTGATGATACATGTATCTACCTTTACAAGAATGATCTAAAACTATTACTGTTCAGCAGTATTTTGTTGTCCATCTTTATGACTTAACTGGAAGCAATCAGAATATTCTAGCATTCATGCAAAGATCTGACTATTATTCTGTTATTACATACTGTGAAGTACCAACACAGTAATGGTTCTATTGGCACTATTGGTTGTAAAATGAATGAATGAATGAATGTTTTATGACACTCCAGTGTATTTTTGTGCTGGGTGTCATTAAACCATTCATTCGTTCGTTCGTTTGTTGATTAATTTTACAACCAATACTGTATAGATAGTGTTATTACTATGTTGATGCTTCACAGTATGTAATAACAGAATCTGATGGTACCGACCTGTATATAAATAATCTAAAAACATTACTATTCAGTATTATTATCCATATGGTTCAACATAACTGAGTTAATAATAATCATACAAAGCACACGTGTAATAACAAGTGTAATGACGTAATTTTGGGAAGCGACGTCATAACATGACGTTCCTTCTCCAGTCCTAGCTCAGACTGTGCATTTGAAATATGACGTCATTTCGTCGTCTCCTTCTAGTTGTGGCTGAAACATTTTGAGTTGGGTCTTGTTATTCATAAAGAAAACAACAATAATAATATGGATAATAAAGAAATTATTACACTTGTGTGTGAATTGTACTGATTTTACGAAACTCATGTCAGGATTCATTTATTACCCTCGTTCTCGCTCGGGCAATACAAAAATCCTGACACTTGTTTCGTAAAATCAGTACGACTCACAAGCTCGTATAATAATCTCTATGTATCAAGCCTCAAAATTTGCTATAGTAATCAGCAATGCTTCTCCAATGGTATTTTTATAACTATTGGCCATTTACTGTGTTATTTGTATGTACTAAATAGCAGCCATAAGGTGATCAAAGTTTCAGTGGCCGCAGTATGTTAATATGTTGTTAGTTCACTGAAAGCAGTAAGAACATTCTGACCGTTCAAACAGATATCCAAAGCACAAATGGATCTAGAGAAAGATTCTTAGTTTGATAAATCTTCTATCAAATGTTTCTATCTTGGTTGTTAGTTTGATATCAGATTCATTGGTATACTTAGAACTGGCTGCTGTGTGACCAGATTGGTAACATCGTATTTACAGACTTGTTGTTTTGCATTTTGTCTCAACGCTATATTGTGTTAAGTAATAATTCCATTTTTGATCAATTGTAAATTATTCACTAAATTCTTATAAATACATGATTTTCTTACAAATACATGATTGTCAATCCATTTTAATGTAGAAGCGAGAACAATAATTAAATGCTATATGAATAATGGCCCCATTTCTTTAAACCGAACAATCGATCATACATTTGTGAATAGACGGGACGTGAATCTGATTTAAACTGATGACAGCAACATAAATGTTCACAATCTGTCATGGTTTTCATGTTTAACACTGTTAATGTGTGTTAATTAGCATATTTCTTCTCTAATAATGCTGTGAATGCAGAATATACATTATTATTGTGCAATACATAATATACCTCATATATCATGCTGATGCAAAAAATTAGTTTGTACTTGGAGTACATGGAGTTGTAAAACAAGTAGGTCTACTCAGTTTAAGGTTGAAGTAGAGGGAGTGCAAGACTTGAACATCTGTAGCGTTTTCATTATTTGAGATAGTCAGGAAATTGTGTAAGAAATATTACATTATTGCATGTACAAGCAAACCTGTGTCAAGCAGTCACTTAAGTATGTATCGGAGTGTGGCCTCTTAAAACAGGTGGCTTTTTATACAGGGTTAACTGTATAACTTTTAAATTTTTTATTGGATGATATGAAATAAACCAATTAGTGGTGCAGGCTTAAAGATTGGAATCTAAGATATAATTTTTGATATGCAGGGGTGGGAAAAAGTCCATTGTTGCTGGTCTGGGATGACTTCTCAATCTTTGATACTGAAATTATTTTTTAAAAACGTTTGTTTGCCTGTCAACCTTCTGTCCATTTCAGTTATTGCAACAATTTTTTTTTTATTCTTGACGTTTCTTTAAGTCTTTATTTGTCCTGTCAAACAGCTGGTGTGCATTTTAAAAATCTCAAAACATTGGAATTGGTTCCATATTTAATACAAATTGGTATGGTATTGGAAATTGATGATGTCGCATGGGATCGATTGGCAATTTAATTTTTCCCCTCCCCTGATATTTAGAAGATATGTTTGGCTTTGTTCCAGTTCATATTTGTTCATTCATTACTACAGTGTATGTACTTCCAGCAAGGATAGACATCAAAGTGTCTACTAAAATAAAGATCATGCTTAAATGTTTAATCATGTGTAGTAAGATAAAAGATTAGGTAAGGATGTAAGGAAACCGTAATGTCATTAGTATCATATATCATAAATACACTCCTTTCATTTCATTTCTATGTTACATAATACACATAGGTTTACCTCATCATCAGGTAGTGGACAATGTCTGATGAATAGGTTTCATCAATCTTCAGTTTTAAGTGCATTCTCCAACTTAATTATCATTAGTTATTATCATTTTTAATTGAGAAAGAAGAAAGAAATGTTTTATTTAACGATGCACTCAACACATTTTATTTACGGTTATATGGCGTCAGACATATGGTTAAGGACCACACATATTTTGAGAGGAAACCCGCTGTCGCCACTACATGGGCTCATTTTTTAATTGAGTATTTGGCTAAAACCACAAAGAATAGGCCTAATAAAAAACAAACTAATAACCCTAAAATATGAAATTAATTGGGTCGTTTTGGTCAGGAACTGGGCAGCAGTTGATGGCTAGCATTAAGCATGGTAGTATGATGGTACACATGGTAAACATCTAATCGATGACTGCCCAATTAATATTTTGACAGTCTTTGTTGGGTTCCATCAGAATACTGTCACTAGTATTGGGCTTAATGAGCTTTCAAGCTACATTTCATCAATTGTACAAACATAGCTAAGGAACTGCATCTAATTACATTGCATGAGTTCAGTTGGTAGTGGATTCAGTTGGTACCTGATTACGAACAAATTTCAAATTATATTGTTTGCTAATGTGAATTGTGCATTAAAGATTTTCGAAAAATAATGTACAGTTGTGGATTGAATTAGTCCGAAGGGATGTAGAATGTGTGGTTCTTCTACAGAATGTGTGGTTAAGAAAAGTATTGACATAATATGCTCCGTGCACTAGGATTGAATTAGTTCTAAATTTCTTCTATTGTTGTTATGGTGCAATATATGAATGGTTGTCATTACTGTTGTTTTAACAAGTAAATATATTCATATTAAGGGAAATAAAATTAAATGACACTCTTCCACTTCTTTAAAGGTTGATATTTTGCTAAATTTGGATGTCCAGAATACTGAGTGAAAACATCTTTACAGTTCTATGAAAATAGTTGATTACTACATGCTAGTATGTGTTTGCCAGTTTATTTCAGTTGGGTATTCTTACTGGAAGAATTCTAAACTAACACCCAGTAAAGAGTTTGTCATATATGTTGCTTATTTTCTTAGAATCTGTATTCAGATGAATATATTTTTAGATATTTTCCAAATGCCAGATTGGTTCATCCATACAGTGAGGGTGTAATTAGCTCTCTTTTATTTGTGTAATATTTTATCTATTTATTTGGATTTTTGAAGTTTTAACACTATTATTTTTTAAATGTCAAAACTAAGGTAACACTGGTAGAAATACATTTTGAAAAATATTTCCATCTTGTGTGTTTCTTTGGTATTTGGATTACCATAATTGGTTTTATCGAATGCAGTGGAGCTTGCAGCTAATTTTTGTAAATATATTTACATGGCGCACAGGAGTATTTCTTCAGTATATATCACTATATTCTTCTTGTGAATTACCTTACAGTATTAAGATCATATATTACTGTATACGCAAATATTTCCGTGGCTAAAATAATTCGCGATCAGGCTTTCATTTTACATTTTCACGAGGAATTATTTTCGTGACTGTCCCCCGATAATAAAATAAAAATTGCCCATATTTCATTTGCCAAATTCTTTTCAATGACAATTTCACGCACATACTTGGACATGTTCACCATGCTGTCAGCAAGACATCAATGTTGTATGTATGTCTGATAAGACTATTGTCATGTTATCGATGGAACACGCACATGCGATACAGGACATTGAAAAACACAAATATTATAAGAAATAACTTTTCATTATTGGTGATACCCACAAACTTCCATTTAAGATTACAAAGAAAAGAAACAAAACTGAGATTACATAACAACAGACTTGCACCCAGATGTGTGTCATTTGGATCAAATCCACGTGACCAGGCAGGTTTACAGAATCACGTGACCTTGCGGACCACTGACTGCTTGATTCTGATATGGGTTGGGCGTGCAGAGATAAGACTATATATTATATGGTAAATAATATACCAAATCGGAAATAAGTTTGCGCGTAATTAAATTCACTGTGCTATTAACGTGTTCGCGATTTTCACGGTATATTTTATTCGCGAACATATTTGCGTATACGGTACAACAAATGTGTTTCATTTGTCACTACTTCGTAACATTAACAGTGTTCGAAATAAGCACTTATCCGTTTGTCCTGACAAGTGATAATCTGCTGGGACAAGCAAAATGTACCTCAGTGGTTATCCAGTGGACAAGTAAAAATGTATAATGATGTTTCATTTTGAGCAATCAAAAACATTGTCCTTGCTCTTGAATAAAATTAACAACTTATTTGGACTAGTAAAAATATTGATGGACAAGTAGATTTGTAGATATACTTGTCCGGTGCACTAGTGAAAAAATCTGCCTATTTCTATCACTGATTAATATATTGTCATTAAGTGGAACATATATTCAAGGTGCAGTATCATACATGTAGTTACAAATGTCATATTTTGCTGTTTTTGCATTTATTTGTGAATGCACCGAATTCCATAGATTGTCCTCAATAATTCCTAGTTATTATTTGTTTTTCATTCTACTAGTGAATTAACTTTTTTAGGACATAAATTTGAAGTTATAACGCCTATATTTCAAAGCAAAAGTTAAATAATTTTGGTGGGAAGTCCCAATTATGTAACTTTGAGATTGTACGTTTAATGATATGCTAAAACGTTTTGATTTCTACTGGTTTTTCAGATTGATCAGACAAGGGGAGACAACATTTTTTCAGGACCCACAAAATAAAATTAAATAATTTTTATTTTGTAATAAATTTGTTAACACTAATACTCATTATACATAATGAAATAAAATTATCTGCTATGTTAGCCCAAACTCCAATAAGTTCCCTCCCACAAAAAACCCCAAACAAAAACAAACAAAGTACCTAATCCTGTATGCATCTCATAGTACATTCACCATACAGCAGAACATTTCTTTCACACTAACCTGTGGTGAATTTCATTCAACCCTGTGTGTGGTCATTCTGAAATAACCGTAACCAGATTTTCACTCATTCACTGATTAATTTTAATGATTTTACCACAGATTATTACATCTCAGGTATGACATTGTATATTTCTAAGTCAAAATGTTTAACTTTAGTTTAATTCCATGAAATGATTCTTAAAATGTGTTGCTTCGGAATATTGTATGATAATATATAGTACTATATACATGTATACATTGATGTTATATATTAAATTTTAAAAAATTCTTTATTTAAAACTGTGTTTAGTGATATTTATATATACAGAAAGGCCTCTTGTTGTAAATAGTATAGAGAGTCTTGTGTCATATACTTCATAATGATTGTCAGTGTAGTGATTTGGTGACTATGTAAATGGAAAATGTCTTATTAAAATGGTTTTATTAAATTCTTTGTACTTGTTTATGCACTTCATTTTCCACCTGCTCACATATTTGAATTACATATATAGAGGATACTCCCTGAGTGTTTTGTGATATCATAATTTATCAGCACGAGTTGATAAAAGTATGAAATCCAAGGCTTGCCGAGGATTATACTTTTATCAACCCCCACCCCCATCGCCCTAAATTTTGCGATAGTTATAATATTATTATATATTAATTTTCATTATTTTACGATCCCCCTCCAAAACTCCACCAGAGTTCCCTTGGCATTCCACCTCATGTTACTGTCCCCCATAATGGATTTTCTGGATCCGCCACTGTATACTTGTGTAAAGAAATAAGGAAACACTTATTTGAAACTAAATTTAATTCACTACTAGAGTAGCTACGTCTGTATAAAAAGTTAAAGGTTTTTAGTATAACGACACCAGGCAGTAGAGCACATTAATTTATTAATCATCGGATGTCAAACATTTGGCTGTTTTGACCTATAGTCTTGGAGAGTAAACCCGCTACAGAGCACATACCACGGTCTTTGATATACCGGTCGTGGAACACTGGCTGGAACGAGAAATAGCCCAATGGGTCTATCGACGAGGATCGATCAGGCGAGCACTTTACCACTGGGCTACGTCCCGCTCCATGTCTGTATACAGTACAGAGATGCAACATGTGAATGAATATCAATACTATGGGATTGACGGCATAAACATAGTTAACCTCATATTATAGGTGAGGGTTTTTTCAGGGCGGGACATAGCTCAGTGGTACATAGCCTGAGTACTCTGACTGTAAGAGAGCTAGACGGACATTTGGACAGTTATATACGCCCTCGTTACAGCCAGAGACCAAGCTATGTAATTTTCTGCTTGGCGTGTGTACCACTCTGGTATATCAAAGGCCGTGGTATGTGCTATCCTGTGTGGGATGGTGCATATAAAAGATCACTTGCTACTAATGATAAAACGTAGCTGGTTTCCTCTCTAACACTATGATAATATTACCAAATATTTCACATCCAATAGCCGATGATTAATCAATCAATGTTCTCTAGTGGTGATGTTAATTTTTTTTTTTTTTCTTATTTTTTAGGGCGTGGGGGTTGATTGTCGGGCACTTGTCGTATTATTGTATGAGACCGCCCCAGGAAGACGGGATGGCTGAGTAGGTGATCATGTGACGCTACGTCACGATATAGGTCGGCGAACTTAGAATTCTGCTGTCCGGAGTTTGCCGAAGCTTAGCTGAATGTGGGTGCTGTCGGGTTTCTTTCTGTAGTCTGTGTATTAGTGATTAATATCAGATTTTGTTTTTTAATCACGGAACTCGAAAATGATCGACGTCAAACATAGGATTGTTGTGGTATTAGAGCGGGAATCTTTGACTACTTTTTGGTGGGCAGCGATTGCCAGAAAATTACATAGCTTGGTCTCTGGCTGTAATGAGAGCGTATATTGCTGTCCAAATGTCCGTCTAACTCTCTTATAGTCAGAGTACTCGGGCTAAGTGGTACAGCGCTCGCCTGATGCGCGATTGATCTAGGATCGACTCCCGTCGGTTGTTCCATTGGGCTATTTCACGTTTCAGCCAGTGCTCCACAACTGGTGTAACAAAGGTCGTGGTATGTACTATCCTGTCTGTGGGATGGTGCATATACAGATCCCTTTCTGCTTATCGAAAAGAGTAGCCCATGAAGTGGCGACAGCGGGTTTCCTCTATCAATATTTGTGTGGTCCTTAAAACCATATGTCCGACGTCATATAACCATAAATAAACTGTGTTGAGTGCGTCGTTAAATAAAACATTTCCTTCCTTTAATATTTTCATGTTACTGTTTGTATGTTCCCTTCTTTCCATCAGTATATTAATGTAAATAAACCTATTTTCAGAAAATTGCCTTTATTTACTGTGTTCCTATACTGCATGGATCGGTAAATATTCGATTTTACATTCTATAGACCTAATATATAATCACGCTCTTTCGACAGGTAATGGAGAGGTGTATAAATCTGCCACGTCGCCGTACACGGTTGACATTAAATTATAATTATAGTCTATCGCCCATATGTTGTCCCTAGCGGTGTCTATTTATGATAGAGTACATTCGGGTATCTAAAGTATGTGTTTCATATGGGATGAATTTACGGGAGGGGGGAGTTTGGTTGGGTTTTTTTTTTTTGGGGGGGGGGGGGGGGGGGGGGGTCATAAGTAAGCATTTATATTTTTCGTAAAACTGGAGGAATCCAGCTCTGTCGGTAGAGCGTTTGCCTGAGGAGCTTGGGTCGTAGGATCCAATTCCCTCGGTGGACCCATTCTCTGATCATTTGTTTTTCCATTCCCAACAAATGACCCGCGATTGGTATATCAAAGGTCGTGATATGTGCTGTCATGTCGAAGAAAGGGTGCGTGTAAATTTTAAAAAAATAAAAAGACGTACCTACCCTATTTATTCTGGCAAATCCCTGAAACATATGTTTTAGGCCGTAGACTATATCTGTCGGAATTACCAAATGTCTGACATTAAATCGCCGATAATTAAATAAACAATGTCTCTAGTATTTCCTTTTCCGTAAATGATAGACCGTAATCAATATTATTTTTCATTATTGTTATTGTTGGCGAACTTCTTGAAGCTGGAAAATCTGTAAAGTAGCTTTAGCCCCCCCACACACACACTCCTCACAAGACATAACGAAAACTAATTTTCCTATTAAACTTTAAAAACAAAAACTCGTATAATTTGTTTCACAGTTTATTAAAGATACTTTTGGCAGTTTATTATTTCGCTAAAAATAATGACTACATTGTTTACAAATCAACACTCGTTTTTGTAAATGCCTACTTAATTGTCGTATAAACTACGTCAAACGTACGATATCAGTTGAAAATGAAATGACATACACATCCATAAATTACCAACAAGTTATCAGTTTAATTAACTAGAACCGTAGATTGATTGCGTACACCTGTTTACACAGGGTATCAGTTGCCGTGAACATGTGCGACAGATTTCCTTTTAAAACCAGCCTTGAGTCTGAAGCACGGTCATTCCATCCCTGAGAACTTGTCTCATTAGTTTTTATGTCCATGTTCGGTGGGATAGTTTCAATTTAAACATCTAGAAACTTACGAAATGGAGGCATCCATCGGCGGATTAATAAGCTTCCTGGATCGCTTAGAGTTTCCAGAAAAGGAAATCACAGATATTTTTGTCAACACGGTCAAATCGACTCCAGCTGCCGATATTTCCCGTGTATTCTTTCACGATGATGAAGTGTATTCCGGCATTCATAGTCGAATATGGTTTGATGAAAATTACGCCGATACTGTCGTCGACATCGCTATTCCTCTCATGGTCTGGAACGTTGGACAGGTAAATATAACCGATATAACACAGTAATATTATTATAAATAATTTCTTACACACCCGTTGGTGAGAACATCATTCGTTATTTTTGATAACACACAAGGTAACTATAAACGCTAGGGACGTACATAGGTTTTAGTTGGAAAAGGCGTTTAAATTTACTTTAAAACTGTTTTCTGAAGATATGTAAGAAATAGAATATTACATTCGTGTCCGTTAGATACCATTTATCTTACAACTCGTTGTTTAAAAACGTATCCAACTTTATCTTGTAAGATAAACGGTATCTAACCGCCACTCTTGTAGTATTATCTATATGTCACATGAATATTATTATAAGTGATATATCACATGAATATTATTATAAGTGATATATTATATCAATATTAAATTATAACTGATATATCACATGAATATTATTATAAGTGATATATTATATCAATATTAAATTATAACTGATATATCACATGAATATTATTATAAGTGATATATCACATGGATATTATTATAACCGATATATCACATGGATATTATTATAACCGATATATCACATGGATATTATTATAAGTGATATATTATATCAATATTAAATTATAACTGATATATCACATGAATATTATTATAAGTGATATATCACATGAATATTATTATAAGTGATATATTATATCAATATTAAATTATAACTGATATATCACATGAATATTATTATAAGTGATATATTATATCAATATTAAATTATAACCGATATATCACATGGATATTATTATAAGTGATATATCACATGAATATTATTATAAGTGATATATTATATCAATATTAAATTATAAGTGATATATCACATGAATATTATTATAAGTGATATATCACATGGATATTATTATAACCGATATATCACATGGATATTATTATAACCGATATATCACATGAATATTATTATAAGTGTTATATCACATGGATATTATTATAACCGATATATCACATGAATATTATTATAACCGATATATCACATGGATATTATTATAACCGATATACTAGTATCACATGAATATTATTATAAGTGATATATCACATGAATATGAATATTATTATAAGTGATATATCACATGAATATTATTATAAGTGATATATCACATGGATATTATTATAACTGATATATCACATGGATATTATTATAACTGATATATCAGATGAATATTATTATAAGTGATATATCACATGGATATTATTATAACCGATATACTAGTATCACATGAATATTATTGTAAGTGATATATCACATGAATATTATTATAAGTGATATATTATATCAATATTAAATTATAACTGATATATCACATGAATATTATTATAAGTGATATATCACATGGATATTATTATAAGTGATATATCACATGGATATTATTATAACCGATATATCACATGGATATTATTATAACTGATATATCACATGGATATTATTATAACTGATATATCAGATGAATAATAATGTGCGTATCGTACATGAGTGCTAAACCATGCATGGTATGTGGATGTAAATCGGGTTCTAAAATGAGTCCATGGCAATATGTGTGCCCGTTGTCAATTGAAACCATCGGATGCATTCGTTACATAATTTTATATAGACGGATCGAATCGGTTTTTTTCCCTTTGGTTTACATCAAATGTATACATGTACATGTACATTAGTCTATGGTCCAACATATGGAAACCATCCCTCCTAAGGGATTTTCTTTCACAATGTTTTTCAGTTAGCCAGGACCCTCAGCTATCATAATCTGCTTGTTTGCCATAAAATTGATGGTGGGGGTAAGCGGCAGGGCTGTTGCCATGGCAACACAGTGATGAAACGTTGGACTTTCAGAAAATGACATATCTATGTAACCAAGCAACCTAAAAACACAAAATAAGTGTCTACATATATAGTTTTGAAGCTATCTAGTTGATTGCAATCACGACCTAGGTAATTTAAGGTCAAGGTCATTACACACGATCAAGGTCAATCTAAATATATGACTTTGTGGCAAACATGAATGTTTTGCTATGTGTTTAAATATTCAATGTTCCTGAATTACCGGTTAAACATCGTCGTTGAAAGTCCAAAGGTAACATAACACCTCTTTTGACCGAATAATGCTTCAAGAGAAATAAGAATAAAACACATTCAGCTTTTCAATACAGTGCCATCAAACATCATGTAGGCTTATAAAAATAATAATAATGTAAAACATGCTTAGCAAAGAAAAAGCAACAACCAGTAAACGTGGATATTAAATTACATGTATTTTTTTGTGCATGCTATAACACTTATTAACAGTAGACCACTTCAAACACTCTATTTGTTATATGTATATACAACTTATAATTCATGCATAAATTGACCAAACAATTGAGAATGTGACTAGACATCTGTTTATTACTTGTTGTTTTTCAGGTAGCAGACTTTAAAGAGGTGATAGACACAAAGAAAGCTGAAGAGGCGTGGACGTTTGTAATTACTAGCTCGAGAGGAGCAGAGTTGTCAAGGGACATATTCTACCATTGGTTATTAAAACACACAAGAACTAGCTCCATATCTGACCGACAAAGACCAATTAGCCACTGACCTAGCTAATTATCTGTGTCATTTGATTGAAGACAAGTCTTCTTGTGATACCCCTCTCTTTCTAAAATTCACTGTTCTTAATATGTTAAATACTAACATATACCACAGCACCTTTAAGAAAATACAACAATGTATGCATGGTGAGAATGAACATACTTTATCCATGGTTACTGAATATGTTGAAAAGATTAACTTTCTACTGCCTGCCTTGAATATCTTGCGAAGTGGTTTCCTTCTAGAAACGACCAACAACGTCTGTATGAAGAACGCAATGGGCCCTAGATTTGTCGGCCATTCCAGTGCTGTTCTAGGGTGGCTAAACCGGGCAGACGGACCTTCCAAATACTGTCTGAGCTCTACAAGCAGAATGCATATGGTGAACTACGTCCCTAAAGTCCATACAGGGGGTTGTCTATTGGGTAGTACTCTGATACTGATGGAGATGGCAAACCATTTACCAATAGAAGATCTCAGTGAAAATGACATCATACTTGGAGATTCGGGAGAACTAGGACTGGTATCTCATCATAAAGTAGAGTACACCGTAAACAAATATACTCTTGTTTATGGAATAAACGAAGAAGCGCCATTTTTCACAGCCGATCATCCTTTCTGGACTCAAGATGGATGGAGAGCTATTGACCCGGTCACGGCTAAGGAGGAAAATAGCTGGCTCAAAGTTGGACAACTGGCTGTAAGTGATCGAGTTTGCAAGGTAAAAGCATTCAACAATGAAACCAGTAAGGTCGAATACGAATGGGTTGAAATTAGCACGTTTTCAAAAGCAGTAATAGAACCCGGGATCAAGGTTTACGGCATTCACCTCAGAGAGGGTCCCAGATCGTGCCATGCTAATGGTTACTTGGTGCACCTGAATTTCCCAGAAATAACCAATGAACGACTTGCCAATCTACCAGACCATTTTCGAGAGGAATCCACGTCTGCATTTAAACGAATAGTCCAGCCACTGTTAAAGCAGGACGATCTGTTTAATTACGACGAATACCCCACAAATCTTACTTCGGGCAGAACGTCTGCTGTGAAACCCCTATCTGCTCACCCAGACGGCTGCGTCCCATTGGAAGAAGTTACTCTCATGAATGCAAAAATTTGCTATAACGAGAATGTACCTGGTCCCAGCAAGAAATATCAGAAATTGAGTATCATTCGTGGCCATCTTTTTCTGAATGATAATCACGTGACTACTAGTAGGCGGATTTCCCAGGACCAGATAACGTGGTCAACAGTACTACCTGATGGAAATACAGAATATGGCGCGCTCTGTTTTTATCCTGATCGACTATCTGGATTTGGCAAGATAAGTTATAAAAACAAATTTCAGTCTTCGGAGGAAGTATCTTTAGAGGAAAATTCTATATGCTTTAGTTTCACCAACAAGCCAATAGAATTTACTTGTCAAGAAACAACTGTCACTTTGAAAGAATTGCACGCTGATGATACCATTAAGCAAATAGGCCAGTCTCTACAGAATTTTGGAACAATTTCATTTGGGCGAAACATCGATGGCAATAACAGACAAATGACTTTCAAACTTCAAACGCCGACAGTTACTCTTTCTTCAGAGGAATCTAAACGACAATATCGTGTTTCTGATTGACGACAAAAATCAGCTGAATTTCCATGTCTATTTTCCAGCTGAGTATCAACCAGTCGTCGGATACACGAGGTTATCCGGTATCCTGACGTGGAATTACCAGGCATTCGAAGGAGAAGTTGTACGTTTTGACGGAACTAAACCTGGTAATGAAGGAGACGCCTTTTTATTGATGGGGATAACAAGTCGAAGTGCAGACTATGACAGGAAGCTGAACAGTGTGCGTGAGTACGCACTGGCAAATGTTTCCTCACACCCACTGTTATCGAGGTCAACTTTAGCTATCAACAAAAAAGTCTGTACACCCCGAACTCATCCAGTTTGCTAATTCAGTGTCTACTGGTCATACTAGCTTACATGATTTGTTAGCCATTGTGGTTCCGGCTCCAGAAATTGTACACACGTACAGCTTCAATCTCCTCAAAGAGGCAATGGTAGCATCAACCCCACCTGAATGGAGACAAAAAATATTTGGAACATTGAAACTGCAAGCTGGAAGTTCGCAAACGACTGTTGGTGGTGAGATTAAAGATTTTCTGGAAAAATGTATTTGTAAAAGCTTTTATTGGATTGATTTTGGCATGGAACAAAAAACTTGGAAGTAACCTGTTAGACGACGAAAGCAGAAATAAATTACTATACTTTTGGAATAGCAACGACAAGGATAGTTTATCTAAAATAAAAGAGTTTTCCTTGTTGACATATGGTTACGCTCTACAGGCATTCACAACTCTTTCTCCGCGTCTAGAGAAGTATGCTAACCAATCCAGTTCCAACGACTGGGCCAAGAGTTTGTTTGATAACCTCATGGTGTTGCAGAATCTTCACCCATTGACCATGTCCATTTCGACGCCATCATCCACGTCGGTTTTACAAAAGTACAGTATGCTCCTTGAACTACTCGAGCCAGGCAGCACTTATGCTGTCGACCTTCAACGAAACGTGTTAATAAGGCAGATATACCTGATGAGCGATTTCTACAAAGGATCCGAAGAAGACAGGAAAAGCATGTATTCTTTTGTTTACGACTCTGTAAAGTGTTTAGTTTTACAAATCTTGTACAAAAGTGGATCTCTCGGTGAAAACCTGATTTTACACTTGCAACCATTGTTGAATGACGGAATAGTAGAGTTGGGCGTGAAGATCGAAAGGCAGCCAGAGAACATTGTCAAGCAGTTTATGATCGAGGCAGAGCTTGTGCTGTCACAGATCGTTAACATATGGAAAGAAATGAATGGAAGCTTTTGGCAACGAATTGACAATGCTATTCACAAATGGAGTATAGAATACACAATAAATCATAAAACTGGTAAACTTTTAGCCTGCCTTTGGCCATTTGCAATGGCAGGCTACGCCTTGTACGCATCAGCAAAAGAAATGATAGGATTGAATGAACCCTCGCCATCACAGAAACCAGAAGTTGTAGAACTGTTGTTAAAATACGCGTCTCCATCATATCCAGAATTCCAGATGTCGTGGAGTCCTTGTCCAGTATCAGCGACGGTTTTCACAGCATTGGTTTTGCCAAACAGTGGACGTCTGCTAAACATGACGTTGATGCCCTACAGCTGACTTGTGACATCATACAGTTGCTGACAGTGGAAGGAGATCAGGAGTCTATGATGTTGAAAGTGGCTAAAGAAGCTGGTAGTTCGACTGCTGATGAAAAATTTGAGGGGATAAAGATAACTAGGTATTTGCTTTTTTAGTGATTCTAGGAACTGCAATACTTTGTTGTCGCATTTCTATTATACATTGTTCTTCACTAATAATTTTACTCTGATATTATGAAGCACAACTGTAGTTGTAATAGTATGAGCAATATTTGTAGTAGATTATGATTTCAATTATGTGAGTTTTGAAGTCTGATAATTCAAGATTGTTTTTCATGTTTGCAAACCAGTTTGGAATATCCGGTTAATAAAAAGTAAACATAATATTTTAAAGGCACAATATCATAGTTACAAGTGCCATATATTTTCGTTTATTTGTAAGAAATCACTACAAATTAATTAACCGATCCCACACATAATTTTCGAATCGATAAAAAAGGAATATCGAAATTGCAATATGATCGTTGTAGTAGTGTTGGTATAAAGTGTTCCTACTGTCAGTAGCTAGTAGAAAGTACTCTGTTAGCTCAGTTGGTAGAGCACTGGATTAGCGTACTGAGAGTCTGTGGTTCGAAACCTTCGGTGGAGGTCGATTTATCTGTTACACTTGCCCATCGTGCAAATAGTCACTTTCAGTACGGCTAGGACTGTCTTAATATGTCGTAATAAATCTTACGATAAAGGAAAATTCACAAAAACTGGCAAGTTGACTGTTGGTAATTAGATATGGGAATCGGAGACAAATGCGTTGAACAATGACAGTAAACTTGACCACCGACATAACGTTATGGCAGGTTCGCCTGAACTGAACGCGCTCAGTTCTGTCAGTTGTCATCTAAAGATTCTTCAATTAAAAACAAATATATTAGTTAATTAAATTATGTGGTTGTAATTATTTATGGATATATATATAGTTCAAGGTAATATTTACATTTCAAAGCAAAAGCTAAAATATAATTTTGGCAGGAAGCCGCCATTATGAAACTGAGATTGCACCTTTGATGGTAGATCACTCGCCAAAGTAGCGATGGTTCGTTGAATTCAGATATATTATTGTACATGGACGCCTTGAGTTATTCACTGTTTTAAAATAAATAAGAAAAATAGTGAAATATGTGTATCATTCTGTCAAGTTTTGAATTACGAATAAAAAATACATTATTGCTAAATAAAGGATTTGTATACGGCAGCAGCGACTTTGTACCCTGTTACTGTAGAACTAGTGTGTCACAATTACCATATGCTTGACATCTACCCGATGCTTACATAATGTTCTTTGTTGTTGAAAAAACAACACCATATATTCTTTTTCTTTGTTTAGATGGCAGACGCTGTTCAATGTAACAGAGTCGATGGCTCGAGTCAACAGCACACTTGCTCTGTCGGTTTCATCGATCTGGCTTGGGACGAAAATAATTAACTGTTTTCAGAATGACGTCAGTTTGACTGAAGAAATGCAGGATATTGTTACCGTGAGTACAAGCATGGGGAACCTTTACATATATGTATCAGATAAAGATAAAGATAAAGTTTGTTTTGTTTAACGACACCACTAGAGCACGTTGGTTTATTAATCATCGGTTATTGAATGTCAAACATTTGGTAATTTCAACATATAGTCTTAGAGAGGAAACCCGTTATATTTTTTTCCATTAGTAGCAAGGCATCTATTATATGTACCATCCCATAGAGAGGATAGCACATACCACAGCCTGTTAAATACCAGTCGTGGTGCATTAGCTGAAATGAGAAATAGCCCATTGGGCATACCGACGGGGATCGATCCTAGACCGAACTTGCATCAAGCGAGCACTTTACCACTGGGCTACGTCTCTTCCCCACCCCCCCCCCCCCCCCCCCCCATAAGTTTAGGAGGGGCGGGATCTATCTCAATCGGTAGAGCGCTCCCTAATATACTTTGGTCGCAGCATCGAACCTTATCGATATACCCATTGTCTGATTGGAATCTTCCCCGTTCCAACCAATGCCCCATGACTAGGTATATCAAAGGCCGTGGTATTTGTCTGTGGGAAAGCGCATTTAAAAGATCCTTTGCTGCTAATGGAAAAATATAGTGGGTTTCCTTTGATTAAAATAAAAATTCAAATAATTGTACAAGTATCTTTATAACCAACAATTGTGTTTATAATTGATATTATAAATTATTTCCCATGCCAGTCGCTAAACTACAAACCGGTATATTAAAGTTATATTCTCTGGTTACCATATTATAACATCATGTACAAATGTGAAATACAAGCTCAAATGTACTTTTAAAAAAGTCGTGTGTGTTCGCTATGATCGGATATCGTCAAACGTATACGCTTGATTCGTCGCCTGTGCCATCATAGCTCGGCAAAGCACAAACGACAGCCTGTTGTCAGTTTCAGTTAACACGTGCGTTTGCCGATTTCAAATTGTAGGGTTCGTCTCAAAAAATTAAAAGAGAAATCTTGCGCTGTACGAAGAACGTTCGGTTGAGGATACTAGAGTATTTAGTTAAAACGGGTTTGATCTTGACAACGTATTATCGGCAGTCGTACCTTCCTATTTCAGAATTGATATTTTATAAAGTGTTGGTAGAACTTTCAAAGTTTAGTTTGTATACCAGTAACACATTAATCATGTATATATTTTTAAAATAAAAGATACTAAAGTAGACAATGAACGTTTTCACTTCTTAATTTTACGTGTTAAAATCGACAAATTCAAATAAATATCATTTCGTTTGGAAAGGGTAAAGTTGGGGGGGGGGGGGGGTTAACGACATCAAAGATAAAGCATATTGATTTAATAATCATCTGACCCCATACAACCGTAAATAAAATGTATTGAGTGCATCGTTAAATAAAACATATCCTATCCTTCCTTCCATCTGCTGTTGGATGTCTAACATTTGGTAATTTTGACATATAATCTTAGAGGAATCGGGTGCATGTGCAGGGGGAGGGTATTGGAGGTCGAAACCCTTACTTGCCCAAGCTTAAAAAAAATTGAAATGTATTTTTGGGGGGAGCATGGCCCTATATAAACTTCGCTTAACACAGACTATAACCCCAACCCCGCTGAAATCCCTGCACACGCGTTTTGGAAACCCGCTACATTTTTCTTTAGCAAGTGATTGTTTATATGTACCATCCCACAGACAGGATATGACATACCATGGTCCTTTTGCATAATCACCGATGGGGATCGATCCTAGACTGACCGCGCATTTCCAAAAAACACCTTGAATAAAAATAACATATAGTCTTAAAAAATGTTACGTAAATCGAACACAGTACATTCTTCCTTTACCCCTAGAGCGTTACGTAATTAGGAACACCCCCTTACATGTAACGCGTATGCCAACAGCTGGCCACTGTCATAATTTCAAGGCAAATCCCCCACTCACCGACCCCTGGAAAGGCGTTGTACCATACCTTTATGGATATAAATATGTTTTGGAGATATGAGACGACCCCTCAATCAAGACAGTTAAATTTGTTCAAAAATTGCGAAATCTCACGTGATCTCTTGTTGGGGAATTCTATACTTGTGATAAGCCAATGAAAACCGAGCCCGTCAAAAGTGTCCCACTTTCAAAATACTGGTTTTGTTTTTGACCTGGATAAGCCAGCGTAGTGAAAACAATGCGGAGTGCGGCGTCATATATGCACCAAACGTAATTGGATTTTCTGTTCTATATGCTTAAATAATAAAACATATTCCAGGGAATGTAGTTTTAAAGGTCATAGTGTGTGCCGTCAGTCAAGTTGAAAGATGCATGTAAAATATATTTTACAGCGTATGTAGCAAGAAGTGCCTCTTGTCAATGACACTCGTGCTCTCTCTCTCTCTCTCTCTCTCTCTCTCTCTCTCTCTCTCTCTCTCTCTCTCTCTCTCTCTCTCTTCCTTCTTCTTAAATTGTAACAAGGGATGTTTACTTCTGATAAATAATTCATGGACTTCAGTCTTGTTAAATAGCGTTTTGAAGTTAGTCATATATACCTTTTGATGGTTGTGAGGTTTCAGCACCAATTAAATTACTTCTGTTATTCGTTTCAGTAGTTTCATTAAATCAACTTTATTTGTTTTGCAGGGAGTCATTGTTGGTATAGAAACTACTGCCAAAATTCTCAGAAAGCCGCTTGAATCAATGTACCTTCCCCTGACGGGAACCTTTCTGGCAGAGTCTGGCATTACTCTGGCAATAGTATCAGTGGATATCCACGGTTCCCAGCTGCCAACAACCCTGCAAACAGCTCAGAAATTTCTAGAAGATGATTTAAAACAATTTCTTAGCCAGAAAAAGGACCCACCCAAGTCATGGATAGAACAGTACAAGAAAAAACACCACAAAAAGATGCCAGAGTTGACAGAAGATGAACAAATTATAAAATCTATGTTACAAGCTCACGTGAGACGCATGGGGAAAAAAAAAAGCGGTGATGACGCCAGCATTCCCTGTTAGTTGGTATTCCCGCCAAAACATTTTTGAGGTGCTGCTCTTAAATCTTACCATTCCTTTGAAGCAAAGCCAAGAATTATTTTTACTTGATGCTATTCGGGATTCTTTTGCAGGCACGTCTAGGATAGGACATGTACTACTATACGGCCCGTACCAGACCTAACATATTTGATAACAATTAGGGATCAGAAATATAGTCTTCTCCGGGTAGACAAAAAGAGCATTTTAAAAATAATACGGGCATATTAAGGCATTTTTATTGGCAGGTAACTGCCTCCCCACCCCTCGCTAGATACTATCCCGACATCCGAGGTGGACGTAAATATTAGGGTCTACCCAGGGCGGAAAGGAGTGTAAAATGGATGCAGTTTACTACTAGTATAAAACTGTTGTGAAATTTGATTATTAAAAATATATCAAACAAAAAGGAGTTTCTTTGCTTAATATAAACGATGTACTCGTTAAACATTTAGGTGATTCAAATTATAACAGTTATAATTTAAGTGTATTTTATTCAGCTGAGACTGCATGTCCGGTGATAGAAGACAAAAATGGATGAAAACGGAGGGCTAGTGTAACGAAAAGCTTACGTTATACACGTACATTAATTTGCTACTCGTCACATGTATCAGAAGGAAGGAATGTTTGATTTAACAACGCACTCGGCATATTTTAATCAGGCACGGCGGAAGCAAGTAG